>NW_027185804.1:32259490-32291604 GCF_028583685.1 Petaurus breviceps papuanus
TGGGTTTTAACACAATCAATTTGAAAACCAAGCCAATACAGGGGAATATTTAATTGCCATTACTATCACAGGCACTTAACCCCAATTGCCTCAGAAAAGGGGGGGGTGGAGGTGGAAGTGAAGAGAGAATCTGTTCTAAGCATGTGGGTCAGCCTGTGCAAGAAAAATAGAATGTCAAGTTTAGGAATAGGAAACTGTCCAATATTACATAGGATCCTCAACTCCAATTAATGAAACTAAAAAGTTTCTCTGATATCCTTGTCAGGTGAGATGATTGAATTCACATCAATTAACAAATCAAAGTTACAATGTGAGCATGAACCAGGTCTAGATACCTCTTGAATCAAAGAGGAAAACTAGGTACCAATGAATGAAAGTAGATGATGCCACACAACCAATACCTGGGGTTGTTTAAGGAGACTCAGTCCTGTCCTGGGGGTCTTTGAAAATAGAAAGCCAGTTAAAATCAAATATTTAGTAGTATCTCTAGCCAAGCCACTGAGGGAATCTCTCACAGAGAGTGGGGGTGGGGGGAAGGGAGAAGAGACCCCTTTTGCCCACAATCATTGGAAAAACTTAAGATAATTGAAAGACTGGAAGATATAAACTTTCCCAGTAGTAATAATTTATACCTGGGGTATCAATAGTAGTAATGTATTCTGGACAAAGTGACTTAAGAACATACTAGCCACACACTGAGGAATGGAAACTTTGAGAAGCATCACATCTAGAAGGAGGGACAAAGAGCTTCAGGACTCTACAAAAGTCACTGACCTTCAAAACTCAGCAAAGAGCCACACACACCTTGTCCATACTTTGTTAAAGCTCCAGAAGAGGAGAAAAGAACTTCTAGCCAGCCAGAAGTTGTGAGCTGCCCTTGCCTAATGATCTCTCTGCTTTTTCCTTTAATCATCTATCCTTTTGAGATGATGTATCCCAGACTTTTGGTCAGGATGTTTTTGTGCCAATTAATCTTACTATAACAAACTAGAAAAATCTCCCCTTCTGAAATCTACGTATATTTAGGTATGGCTAGCTGGTAATTACTGGGGAACACACCAGATAGGATCTCATAAGCATCGGTATTGGATGACCTCCCAAGCTTCAAAGTTATCATTAGCATCCTGAGATGAGAACTAGTCACTGTTCACTAGAGAACCTATCTCCCAGGACTAATGGGAATTAGAGAAGCAGCCTGGACACATACAGTGATGGCACCGTAGATAGAAAGTGAGAAGGAATTTTAGAGACCAGCCAATTTAACTTCCTATTTCTTACATATGGGAGGAAAAAAGAAAGAAAAAGAAAAACTGAGACAAACAGTGTTTGTCACTTGCTTCATTGGTTGGAATATAAAGTGTTCAAAGAAGAGTAATATGAAATAAACCTGGTGCTTCCCATAGATTATACAAGTTCCTTGGGATAGCCTTTGAGAAACTAGGGTCAGTTTTACTATGACAAGACTAGTGAAAGTTAATGAGTATCTACTTATATGTGTCTCTACAAAACTCAAGGCACCTCAGGCAAGTAACTACCTATTCTACATAAAGTATGGTTACCTTGCTCTTTCTGACTCCCCAATGCCTTCCCTCCATCTCTCTCCATCCCTCTAGTTTTATGCTTTGCCTCATTTGGACTCCAAATTCAAGATGGTTTCTTTCCTTCACACTTGAAAAATAATATCAACATACTTAATTCTGCCCAAATAACTTCATTCCCATGTGACCAAGAGAGCTCAAGTCCCACCTGCCCATCCTAGTGAGCTTGTGAGATATAGAGCTCATGCATCATTTCAAATTAATAGTGTAAAATCGATCACTCCAAGGAATAATTGTAGCTTTCACCATGACCCTGCCCTCTATGGTACTTCATCTTTGAAGGTTATCGAATTAAGGGCAAAGGAAGCTGAGTTTGCCCTAGAGTTCTGCACAGAGCACAAACTGACATGAACACATGGGAGGAAGTATGTGTTTTCCATTTATGATTCTGTCTGATGGAGAAAATAGCACCTTGACTATGGATCTAGAACCCATTCAGTTCAAACTCAGCATTGCACAGGTAAGGAAAAGAAAGCCCAGAAAAAGAAAATGCTTCACTCAAAGTCTTACATCCAGTTATGAATTATGCAAGCTGGTCCTCTGAGACAGTCAGTTGGTAGAATGCATAGTGATAGATTTGCAGGCAGAGAGACCTGAATTTGAATCCCAGCTTAGGCATTTTTATTACTTATGTGACAATGGGCATTTGACTTAAAATGAGGGGGGGAGTGAAAATAGCACCTTCTAAGGTGGTTGTGATGACCAAATTGGATAATATATGGAAAGTAATTTGCTAATTTTAAAGTGCTACATAAATTCTAGCTATAATAATAATATAGTATATAATTACACATGTAACATATTTATATACAATATGATAGAATAATATGTAATATGCACAGCACATTGCAATATATATAATTACATATTATGTAATATATGAGAATATTAGTAATTATTAGCATTATCATCATTATTATAAGTCCAGTGTTAGGTCTGATATATGAGACTAGACGTTCTCTTACACAATTATATGGGTAAAATGTAAATCTTTAAAAGGGAGAAGTCACAACATTCAGTAATCTTAATACAACCTTAATTCAGTATTATTCCAGGTGAACCTACCTTCTCTCTACCAGCTTACACTGTCCTCTTCTGCTTCTCTGCTTTTGCTCACACCAACCCCTGGGCCAAGAATGTAGGCCCTCTCCATTAAATTCTGCATTCAAAGGGTCCATTTGTATGTCTCCGTCACTATGAAACTCACCCTGACTCCCCTTTCTTCACAGCAGGACATGATTTCCCCCATCTCAAATTTCCCAGAATTCCCTCACACCTGTTCTACATTCAGCCTTCTCAATGCTGCTGACACCAGAGATCATGCCCAGGTTGTTTGGATCTCTGCCTATACAATCTCAACCTTGAGGCCCTGCTGGCAGTTGGGTGTCTTGGACCACAATTTCAGGAAGCCCCCAGCTGTGAGTTCCTTCACTCCCTAATGCACTCAGCAGAGCTGAGCAAAGTCATCGACCTCACTCTCTCCTAAAAGAGTCATCTGAGTTTGGTGGTCAGACATAGGTCAGGATGACTAGCAATGGCCCCAGATGCAGTGGGAGACCTTGGCCTTTTTAAACTAAGGTCTTTCCCAGGTCTCAGTTTGTCTGATGCAATGCCCATTCATTAATTAAAGGCTAGGTAAGAATGGAGGCAAAAGATAGCCTAGTTTGTCTTCATAAAAGAATCAGTCTGGGAGGGGAAGATACTCCAGATTTCTGGCCCAAACAGAAAAAAAATGCTATTTAAACTCACCCTGAGCCTTCAAAACCCAAACAATGAGCAAGAGATACTTAGATTGGTTTCTATTATTGGCCAATCAGTAAGAGCTGAAGTGAGTTGGCTTTAAAGGCATAATCAGGTCGCTTCATTTAAATCACAAAGGGCTTTACAAAACCTGGTATTTCTGAGCTATATTTCAAGAAGTCATAAATGAAAACTACACAAGACAAAGGAGTTAATTGTCCCACTTTGTCTTTGAAAAATGATATAATAAATGAATAAGGAAGGAAAAAAATATAGCCCCAAACACTAGCATTTTGTCTGAAATTCACTGGGTCTTTAAGAAATGTTTATTGATTTGCTAGGTGATTTAAAAGACCAATCCAACTGGCACTTCTTGAGCAACATTTTTTTAACCTCCTATCCCAATGTCTTCCCTCAAAAGAATGTAAGCTTAGGGCAGGGACTGTCTACTTTTTGTCTATATTTCTATCCCTAGGGCTTGGCACAGTTCCTTGCACATAATAAGGACTTAATAAATGCTCATTTCCTTCCTTCCATCCACTAGAACTGGAGATAGTAAGACTAAATGCTAAAAAACAAAATAATAGTACCTGCCCTCAAGGAGCCTATATTCTATTGAACAAGATATGAAATCAGTGCATGTGAGTTAGAGGTAATTTGAGGAAGGGGGAAGCAATTCCCCACCCTGACAACTAGAGGGGAGGGAGGGGGGGAATGGGAAAGCCTTCCTAGAGGAGATGGAATCAAAGTCCATCCTTGAAAGAAGCCTGTTTTTGTTATTGTTGTTGAGTCATTTCAGTCATGTCCAACTCTCCCTGACCTCATTTGGAATTTTCTTGGCAGAGATACTGGAGGGGCTTGCCATTTCCTTCCCTAGCTCATTTTGCAGATGAGGAAACTGAGGCAAACAGCTTGACTCCTCCAAGGTCACACTGTTAGTAAGAGTCTAAAGCTAGATTTGAACTTAAGAAGATGAATCTTCCTGACACTTTCCACCACACCAACCAGCTGTCAGTTGAAGGAACTCTAGGATCCTGAGAAGGGGCAATCATTAGGAATTGCATCGCAGGCATTGGACATGGACAGTCTGCAGAAATGGTGCAGGAAATTGAATGTGAGATTGTCAGAGGATGATGTATGGGGTGATTATTTTTCATGTAGAGGCTGGACCAAAAGACCCAAGGCCCATCTCTGCTCTAAGATTCTGTAATGGTGACAGTCTGATATGGTAGAAAATTTACTGGACCTGGACTCAGGAAAGCTAGGTTGGAATACTGCCTTGGGCCTTTATTGTCCACAGTCCAGTCACAAAACAAGTAACTAAGAGATGGTTTGAATTTTAGTCCTCTGTTATCAAATCCAATGATCTTTCTACTAAATGTACTTGTCATGACAACGGTCTACCCTTAAATTACTTATTCCTAATTGTATGAAATCATTTCTGTGCATAAAGTTTGTAGGTTCAGAATTAGCCTACAAAGGGGAGTTGTTGACTTATTTTATGTGTCTTGTTTCATTTTTCTATGAGACATTTCCAAATTCTGGCCTTTTCTCTGGTCATCTCCTTGCCTGGAATTCTCTCACTCATCTCTTTCTCCTGGCTTCCTTCAAATCCCAGGTAAAATTCTACTTCCTACAAGAAGTCATTCCTGATGCCAATTTATCTGGTATATATTTTGTTTATAGTTGTTTATCTGTTGTCTCCCTCATTAGATGGTGACCTCCTGAAGAGTAGGGATTGGCTTGTTTTTTTCTTAGTTTTGCTGTTTTTTTTTTTCAACTCCAGCATTTAGTACAATGCCTAGGAGACAGAAGCAGCTCAATGAAAGCTTATTCATTGACTCTCCTTTTCTCGAAAATTCTGAAGAGATGCTCTTTCTCTGTTCTATTCTCATCAACCCAAAGTTCATTCTTTAGCTAAGAACATACTTCAAGGTCAAATGCAGACTCTGATACCTAGACAAGTTTTATTTGTTATTGTTGATTTGGCAACTGGGTAGTGCCTGGAGTTAGGAAAATCTGAGTTCAGATTTTACCTCAGACAGTTACTAGCTGTGTGATCCTGGGCAAGTCACTTAACTCTGTTTTGCCTCAATTTCCTCATCTGTAAAATGAGCTGGAGAAAGAAATGGCAAACCACTCTAGGATCTTTGCCAAAAAAAAAGTTCCAAATGGAGAGAGAACATACTCAGAGGCTATATGCAAGCTCTGATATTTAATATGTAGCCAAACTTTAAACAAATCACATTATTTAGAATGATGGCTGCTTTTCAGTAAGAAAATTGAGTGAATGAGCAAAAGACAAGTGTTATTCTAGTAAGTTTATCCCATGGGCAGGATGTAGTAGTAATATATAAGATTAAATTTAACAACACACTCCCAAGGAAGCATTTAAGAAAGCGTCATAAAATGGTGGTTCTTGAGGGGGCAAGGACCTTACACCTGACCTAGTCCTCCTGATTTATTTTGAGGATGAGGAAATTAAGGCCCAGAAATTAAGGAACTTAGTCAAGGTCACAGATGTAAGAGGTGGCAGAAGGGGAATTTGAACCCAAGCCTTCTTTCTTCCCCCCAATCCATTGTTCTACACCACGTACTATGCTGTCTTCCTCTATATTTGCCTGTTGCAAGAAAAGCAGGTCCCCAAGGAGAAAGATGGCCTCCTTTGGTCAGAACTCTCTTAAATGTAGGTGCTGCTTAAGTAATATTTATGGGTATGATCATTGGCCATTATTCAGAACCTTTATTACACACTGTCACACATTGGCAGACCTCCTAACTCATCCAGATTCCTCTATTCAAAATCTCTTAGTGATTCCCCACTGCCTCCCAAATAAAGGACAACTTTAATAAAAGACTAAACAAAAAATAAAACAAAATAAGGAATTTGAAAGAAATGAAGTATAACTCTGTCACTCAAGGTCTATAGGCTGACTCCAACCTATCTTTCCAACCTTACCTTATACCCTCCACCCCTTCATCCCAAACTGGACAACCTGCCCCTCCCTATCTATGCAGTGCGTTGAACATAGCAAGCATTAAATCTTATTCATTCATTCACTCTCTCACTCACTCATTTATTTCCTAAAGAGGTAGGGTAAGTGAAAGTTTGATTTGGTACCAGGAGTCCTGGGTTCCAGTCCCAACTCTGATATTATTATTAGTTTTCAAGACCATATGTATGCATGCATGTACATGTGTATACATATATGTGCACGTGTACATGTACACGTATGCATTATATACATGTGTGTGCCCAGACATACATAAAACAGATATATAGAAAGATTTATATGTGAATAACTTGATTTCTCTGAATTTCAGTTTTATCTTCTTCAAAACTGGGGTTCAGGGGATCAATCCCTACAATTAGGGGAATATCATTAGATGTTGAATCTGTTGACAGAAAACCTAGAGACATTGATCCTCCTTAAAGGTATTGGACAACTCTGGGGGAGGGTGGAAATGAAATACATTTGGCCTTCAAGCAGTGAGGCTAGGCTAGTCAGTGTTATACTGGTATATGAAGATAAGCCTGTATCTTTCAAAGCTTTCCCACTTGTCTAGGACCTGTTCCATAAATGATTTCCACATCCAGATGACAAGAATTGACCAGAAGTGAGACCGTTATCAGAGGTGGTGGTAAAAATCCTGTTATTGAGAAGAAAGCTGACTAAGATTCTAGGGCCTCATTGGATTCTTCACTCACCTGGGTCTAAATACTCTCCCAGTTTCTTCCTAGACATAGTAATGGCTCCCAAGACAAAGAGAGGACTTCTAACCTAGAAGAAACGAAACCATAACCTTAATGGGTACAGCTATCCACTTTAGCTCCTTTTAGATCAAAAAATATAGACAACATGTGGGGTTGTCTCTTTGGGTCTCAATAACATAATTTTAGAAGAGCACTGATAAGATGGGAAATGTCCAGAAGCAAGCAACCAAGATGGCAAAGAGCCTTGAGTCCATGTTACATGGTCAGTGTTGAAGGAAGTTGGGATGTTTAACCCATAGGATAGAAAAACCAATAGCCATATGGTAGCTGGGCTTGAGGACAGGGAAGAGCTGTCATATGGAAGGGGGATTAAAGTTGTGATTTTGGGTATCAGTGAACAACAGCAGAATCAATGGGTATAGATCATGTAGGACAAATTTGGACTTGTTGTCAGGAAAAATCCTTCAATTCCAAAGAGTCCTTCCCCTATGCCAGACTTTCTCCCCTAAATGAACCCAAAACACTTTTAGCCTTTCTTGTTTTTCCCAAATAAAGAGAGAATTAAATATAGCAACGTATATTAATTACAGTATTAAGACTGCAAAGTCAAATGGCAGGCAAGTCATGAAGTGTGAAAAATTAGGTTCCTCTAGCACTGTTAACTCATCCACATTAAGCAAATGCTGGATTTTAATTAGTAGCCACGCTCCTAAATGCATTACTTAATTAAATGAGGGGAAAAAACCCTCTTTTGATGCAAGGTTAAGTTTATAAATTTAAAAAACACTAAAATTGATTTAAAAATAAAAAGTTAAGCTTCTTGTAATGATATTGAGCACATAATATAGTGTAAGAAATTTAAAGATTATCATTCTTGTATTCCATATATATTCCATTGTTATAGTCCATTGGTAAATATTTTCATAAGCAGCTTATTGCCATCATGCTATATTCTTCAGCTGCCATTGAATTCTGGACTATCCCCCAGTTCCTGGAGCCTCATAATGATGGAACATCCATCTACCATATTTATTCCATTTTGTAATTTCTCCATTGGCCTCCATTCTGAGGTCCACCTTAGGCTGGCCTAATTTCATTCTTATCTTGGCTCTGCTTCTCAATTTCAGGACTCCTCATGTAGATACTACATGTATCATGTTTCCCATTAGAATTTAAGCTTCTTGAGGACAGGGAATATTTTTCTTTTTGCTTTTACTTGTAGCCCCAGTACTTAGTACAGCACCTGACACAGAGTAAGACCTTGATAAATGCTTGTGTTCTTGCCTCACATTGCTTTGTCCAGCTCTGACATTTAAATTTACAAGTAATTCCCACTGATGCCAATGATCCTTTCTTACCATACCCTTTCTTCTCCCATCAATTTCCCCCATCTCCATTTTAGCATCGTGTCTCATTATTCCCCATCAGAACTACTTAAATAGGCAAATCTCCTTACCTCCATTCTCTCCCCTTCTGCTTTCCAATCCATCCAAGGTTATTAGGATGACCTTTTCCTAGATCCATTCACATCACTCCTCTCCTCAAAAAGGTTCAGTTGTGTTCCATTAACAACAAAAGTCAAGTTCATTTGCATTTCATTGATGGTGCTTCACATCCTGGCATCACCCTAACTTCCTGAAGACTGTGTTTGGATTGCAGAATATGTGGCCAAGGGGAACCTTTGTGGCAATCTGGTCATAGTGTTACTAATTATATTAGAAATCAATTATATTGAAATTCAGTGACACACCCACATATTGTATTTTGATATCTATCTCTCATATGCATTGTGTATATATATAATATATAGTTATATTACATATATTATATATAGACATATGTGCATGTATATATGTACATATATATGTATATATGTACATATATATGTATATATGTACACGTATATACATATATTTACATAGACACATATTCAAAGATATCCCCTATTTAAGAATCCCTGAAAAGGTAAAAGCAGTTAGTAAAGGACTTTAGACATCATTTAGTGGAACACTGTCATATGAGGAGTAGGAAAATTCTATTGAGGCACCATAGCCATTGGGCTAAAAGTGCCTGAGACTCAGATTATTTCCTGGTCACATTTGGTCTAAATTTTATGCATATGTTTGTAAATTACTTTCTCACAGTCAAAGCTACTGAATTGTCACGTAAGCCTAGAATCTTCTCAGTCCACTCAGGGGTAGGCAACCTGTAGCCTCAAGACTTTGAGGCCCTTTGACTGAATCCAAACTTCACAGGACAAATACTCCACACTGGAGTACCTAGAGGGCCACATATGGCCTCAAGGCCACATGTTCCTCACACCTGATTCAAGTCATAGATTCTATAATTGGAGGGGACATTTCTTCCACCCCAATATTTTACAGATAGAGAAGCTAAGACCCTGAGAGGAGAAGCATCTTCCCCATGACTACATAGTTCTAAGTGGCAGAGCTGGGATTCAAATCTAGCTCCTCTGAGTCCATAGCCATTGCTTTTTTTCCCACTATAACACAACCGTCTTTCCCATCCTCCCCTGGCAAAGAAACTTAATAAATACCGACAGCAATTACATGGAATTAAGATTTTATACCAGCTTCATTCAATCCACTGAATAGGTAATGTGGTTAATAAAGGCCCTGCAATTACGACAGGACAGGCTGCCTTTAGAATATCTCCTTCCTCAAGTAAAACCCATTACATACTCCAGTCCCTCTAATTGACTGTTTGTGGATCTTCTCTTTTAGAACTCCCTTAATTCTGAGTGTCGGCTACAGTTATTTAAGGGCTGTGGTGACAAAAATGTTTGTGCTGAGAAAAGTTGAGCTTAGTCACGGTCAACAGGTTAGGCATCCCAAAGTTTGGTAATTTAGAGGAGCACAGATCAGCCTGACGGTCACCTTGTTCCTGCATTGGGAGAGTCACTCTGCAGGGGCTAGAAGCAGTCTGTGACAATGTCTGTCTCTGGTTATTTCAGAAAAGTGCCATTTCACTGTCTGTTCAAGAGACAAAGTAGAAGCTTAAGCCAATTGAATGATTATGGGACAGGTTGAATAGCATGCATCTGGAACTCTTTTGGTAGAAATGTATGTGATGAGCACTGCCAATAGCTCCCTTGTGGGCTTCTGACATGGTAGGAGGTCTATCTTCCTCAATTTCTTCAGCTGCAAAAAAAGAACATGACATGCTTTGTACTATCCATCTTACTGGATTTCTGAAATAATCATTTTCTGTGAAGGGAACTCTTATGAATTTCAATGTCATAGTAAAAAAAAGTGTGAGTCCAATCTGATAAGCATTTATTTAGCACCTACTGTGTACAAGACACAAATGCTAGGCACTAATGATATATTTTTCAAAAAGTCACTAGCCCCTTCTGGCAATAAACAAGGGATCATTTCAGTTGAAGAAAAAAGTAGCATTATCATTATTTCTATCACTAGGGGCATTGTAGCATGGTGAATAGAGGGATGCCCTTGAAGCAAGGAAACTGGAGGTTCAAATCTTGCCTCTGACACATCCTGGGTGTATGATCCTGGACAAATCATTTAACCTGTCTGTGCTGTAGACAATTCTCTAAGACTATAATTTTCAGAGAAAGTGTTGACCTGTTTGGTAGAGGGAATTTCCTAAGGCAAAACTTCCCCATACTAATGGAATCACAGGTACAATCCATATGCCTATCTATAATTCAATAAACCCATTTACCTAGCACCAGAATCATTGTTCCCTCCATCCAGGACAATGTGTAGTATAACTGAACTACTGTGGTGTAGCAGCAAGCACCCAAACATCCCCAGGGTGGCTGCCAAGACAGGTTCTTGGATCTGCTTTGATAAAGGAAAGAAACTCAAAATGGGTTAACAAGCTTACTTTAATCAGTCAAAAATATATCATTTACCTAGTTCAGGGAAAAAAGTTGTGAACTTCAGAGTATACAGAGGTTACAAGCATAAGTTACAAGAATATTTCAACAGACAGGCCTCCAAACTGTCCAACCATTACATACATCCATATCTAATCCCAGTTACCACAGAGGGAAGCATCAACATCTGGGTTTTCAAAGCCAAGGGGCTCTCAACAATGGCTTCCCAGAGTCTCTCTGATCAAATCACACAACACTTCTCAAAGTGAGCCTCAAAGGAAAGCCTTCCATCAGGGCTTATATAGTCTTCTCCTGGCTCAGAGAATGTAACAACCTTCTTGAGCCACTGCTCAATCACAACGGATCTCCTGAGAAACAAGCCTCCCACCCCAGGCTCCAGGTGCACTTAAGCCTAGGTGCAGAGAAGATCTTAAAAATTTACCTTCGTATTACATGCAGCTATACATATTTGGGTTTTAATGTATACTTAGCCTTTCTCTTGCCTTGACAGACAATGAAGGTATCATGTTCTACTTATTGGACTGATAGACACAAAAACCTGGATTTAAAACTGGTATTGGATAATTATTAGCTGTGTGACTCTGGGCTAAGAAGTTAACCTGTCTGACCTTCAGTTCCCTCCTCCAATATAGTTAGACCTGCACTGAAGGTAAAGCACTTTGGTAGCTGTGTGTAAGAAGGATTGTGAAGGGAAGAAATTTGAGGCAGAATTGCAATAATCTGGGTCAGAGGTTATGGGTCCCTGACCTAAGGTGATGACTGTGAGGCAAGAAAGGAAGAGAAATACATGTAGGATATTGTAGTGGCAGAAAAAGCATACTATTTATATGCTGGAAGAGGAAGAGAAAAGAATAGAGGGTAGAAATGATATTATAAATCTAGGACAGTGAAATAGTGATGGCTTTGGAAATGGGTATTTTTCCCCATTAGAATAAAAGTTTCTTAAGGACAGGTACTGTCTCACTTTTGTTTTGGTACTCTCAAAGCCTAACACGTAGTAGGTGCATAATAAACACTTTTTCATTTACTTAATTTGATCCCTGAAACCATATTATTTCATAAGTTCCCATGCATGACATTCTGTAAATTGTTAAGATAAAATAAGATGCAGACCATGGACTCAAAGATTTTGCAATATAATTGGACAATATTGACAAATTGACAAAAAAAAATACCCTAAGATACAAGGGACACTGATTAGTACAAAGGAGAGGTGGCCAAATAAACAAACAAATTAAGCAATGAATAAAAGAAGAAATAAATGAACAGTTTGCCAAAGAAAGAAATACATAAATGAATAAAAGCATAAATAAATGAATGAACAAATAAATAATCTGACAGATTATAAACTAAATTGAATCCCTACTATAGTGTGGCAGCTAAAAAAGGAACTGAGATTTTAGGATGAATTAAAAGAGATAATTTTCAGGAACAAAGAGGTAATGATAACTTTGGTCACACCATATAGAGAATATTTTGTTTCATTCTGGCTCCAACCAATTATGAAGGCCACTGATGAGTACCTGTAGAAAAGAATAACCAAGATGGTGATATGTCTGGAATTCTTATTCAAGAAGGATCGGTTAAAGGAACCTGGGATTTTGGTCTAGAGAAAGAAAACTCAGAGGGGACAAGATAACTGTCTTCAAATAATTAGAAAAGATATTAAGGGTCATCCTTAAGGTGGCTCAGTGGAAGAAACTTTAGACTTGATGTTGTGATCAACTTTCTAACCGTGCTCTCCAAAAATGAAATGAACTTTGGCAGGTGCTAAATTTCCCCTTATTGAAGGTACCTTAAAGCTGAGGGGAAAGGAAAGGAATACAAATTTATCTAGTACCTACTGTGTGCTTTTGCATGTCCTAAACTCTACAAATACTATCTCAGTTGATTCTCACAACATTCCTGAAAAGTAATTGTTCATATTGTCTCCATTTTATAGTTGAGAAAACTGAATCAGACAGTGACTTGTCCAGGATCACATAGCTAGTTACATGCCTGAGGCTGGATTTCGAATCCTATTTTCCTGATTCAAAGCCCAGTGCACTATGCCATCTAGTTGCCTCAGAGACCCTCTAAGGGCAGATGTGTTGAGTTTCTTGTAATTGGGATTCCTCTTCCGTTATGGGTTGGGTGATGTGGTCCTGGACACCCCTTCCAACTTTAACTCTGTGTTTCCTGTCTAAGCAAACTTCTCTGAGAATTCTGAGGAGAATCTGATTGTTTACAAAGGAAATATGTATGAAAATCAAAGATTGACTGTTGCTGGGAGATCTGGCAAGCATAGCCATAGGATTTAAACGTTGGAAACGCTTTGGGAGTCATCTACCCCAGACCCTTCATTTTACTGATGAGGAAAGGAAGCCACAGAGAGACTAAAGAGTTTGGCTCAATTCACATAAATAGTAAGTAGTAGGGCTGAACTTTGAATGCAGGGACCTTCTGTTTTAGAACCACTGCTAGGCACCAAGGTGCCTCCCACTTGGTTCAGCTACACAGAATTCCCTTCAGATGACCTTCTCTCTGCCTGTATTCCAACACACAGCTGCTCTCTCTAGAGATCCTCTGGGGGGAAGACTGCATCTGCCCAACCTTAACCATTTCTACCAGAAAAAAAAAATGTGCATAAGGGAAGGAAATGGGAAAAGGGAAACTGGGAAGCGGAAAGCCAGACCATGGATATCATTCTTACATCCCTCATGTATTATCTGTGCATTTCCCCTCATTCTCTTCCTCACCCAGATCTCTGCTCCAGTGTTGCTCAGCCAGCCATTTGGGCAATGTCTCTATTCAAATATTTTTATTTGTGTGAATAACCTATTTGTCTTATTTTCCCCTAATTACGAGTTAAACTTGTTGAGGGAAGGGACCATGCTAAAACTATAAAACATTCCCCTGCAGCCTAGTTCATTGCTATCACCTTCAGGGCAATTGATGAAAAAGATGCTGATGAAGAACCAGAGACTTGTCCTTAAGGGTGGTTATTATTCCTTCTAGCGATAGATCCAGAGCAAATAGAAATTTTAGTTATTGTCAGAGAAGTATTCTGTCTCTTATTGGATTGTGGCCATGATATTTTGGGGAAAAAAACAGAACCGTCTTTGTGTTCTCTCTTATTCATAGGGCCCTGGCCAAACTCTGGTTATCAGCAACTGGATCTGGTATGACAATAACTGAATAACTACAGAAGACGACAATCGTTCAAAATGATTAGGAGCAAAGTTGATGCCACAACAATAGCAAGAAATCTATGAGAAAATCGTTGAATATTTAGGAGAGAAACAGAGAGACAGAAAGACATAGGGAGAGAAAAAGAGAAAGATGGGGAAGGAAAGTGGATTATGCAGTTGCACCTACAAAGCCAGGGGGGGGATTTGTTGAGGATGTGTGGGACGAAGGGCTGGAAAAGGTTCATATTGAGGCTTTCCAGAGGCTACTTTAAGAAAAGGCATGTTGTGCTGGAAAAGGTTGTTGGTGAGTTGTGAACTGATCCAACCATTGTGGAGAGCAATTTGGAACTATGCCCAGAGGGCTATGAAAAATGTGCACATCCTTTGACCCTGCCATAACACTTCTAGGGCTGTATCCAAAAAAGATCATAAAAAATGGGATAAGAACCCACATGTACAAAATATCTAAGGCAGCTCTTTCTAGGTGGGAAAGACCTGGAAATTGAGAGGATGCCCATCAATTGGGGAATGGCTGAACAAGTTATGGTATATGAATGTAAAGGAATACTATTGTGCTATAAGAAATGACAAGCAGACAGACTTCAGAAAAACCTAGAAAGACTTATTTGAACTGTGTGAATGGAGCAGAGCCAGGAGAACATTGTACATAACAACAACCTCCTTATTCCATGACTAACTTTGATAGCCTTGGCTCTTCTCAGCAATGCAGGGTTCTAAGACAACTCTAAAACCTCATGATGGAAAATACTACCCACATACAGAGAAAGAATTGGAAGTCCAAATGCAGATTGATTTTGGTTTCTTCTTTCTCAAAGTTCATTCCATTGGTTTTAATTCTTCTTTGCAATATGATTAACGTGAATATATGTTTAATGTGAGTGTACATGTAAAGCCTATATCAGATTGCATGTCTTCTTGGGGAGCGGGAGAAAATTTGGAACTCAAAAGCTTGGGGAAAAGAATGTTATAAACCAAAAATTAATAAATAAATTTTAAAAAATAAAAGGTATTTTTTCCCTCATATCTTCCCCTGAAAATGAGATTGGATTAAATGGCCTCTATGACCCCTTCTATCTCTAGGTCTTGATGGTATGATGCTATGTAGCCAGTGACCCAATGAAACAATGGGGTTGGAGGAGCTGAGGATGTGTAGCCCAAAGGAGAAAAAGGGAAGGGTAAGTATGACAGCTGTTATCAAATGTGTGAAAGTTTGTCACGTGGAAGAAAGATTAGACGTAAGTTGTTTGGCCATATAGGGCAGAACCAGTATCTATTAGAGTGTTTTTGCTTTGTTTTGTTTTGTTTTTGTAGAAAGGTAGAATTTTACTCCATGCAAGGAAAAATTTCCTAATGATTAAAGCTGTCCCAAAGTAGGATGGTACACTCAGGGGAGTAGAGGTTTCCTCTTCACTGAAGTCTCTAAGCAAAGGCTAGATGCCCAGTCTTTGAGCAAGTGAAGTGAAGATCCTGTGAGTTAAACTAATGGGTCTCTGCATTTCCTGCCAATTCTGAGATGCTATAACCAACAGTAAATTAACTAGACACAGACCGATCTGACATTGCCTGTTGTTATAGGGTAAATGAAAGCTTGCTTTAAGCATGAACAGGGAAGAGAATGTTACACCATATAATCTAACATTTATGCTGTACCCAAAGGCTTGGACAAGGATCAGGGTATGTAAGGCAGCTATCTTTGGCCTTTGGGATAGAGTGCAAAAATGGATTAAATCTTCTACACTTGTATACTTTCTCTGTGTCCTCCCCTAATGAGACATACTGTGTTGATGTTTAGGTTAGGAGAAAGTGGACTGGCAGAGAGGAAAGAAGAAAAGAAATAGGGGGATTGTGAGAGAAGAAGGTAAATTTGGATTCTAAATCAATCTCAGAAGTTTCAGAGGGTATGCTTAGGAATTAAAGCCATCAGAATACCAGTTCACTCTCCCAACCTCTAGGCTTGTTCTATCCCATTCAAATATACAAGATCGCAGTAGGAAATAAGTACAATTCTCTCTCCCTAATAAAATACAAAGATGGTTTCTTTTTTTTTTCTTTCTTTCTTACCAGCTTTTGTCTATCTCTGAAATAGCTCCTTGGAGTGTTTCTCCCTAGAAAGCTTTGGCAAGAGGGGCAGATGTGATCAGATGCTGTTAATCAAAGATAGTACAGGGAAAATATCAGGGCATCTATTTTATAAATAAAAAAAAGTCTTTCTCTACTTAGAATCATATATTTAGTCCAATTTCCCTCATTGCTGGAAGAAAACATCAAAAAGAGGAAAGGATTGAGGAAGGGAGGACAGAGAAATGAGGGAAAAAATAATCTAAAGCCAAATAAGGAAAGTGGACAGATTAGGGGGATGTAGACAAGGACCCCTCCACCCCGACTCCAAGCAGGACTAATCAGGGATGAAATGCGTTCCTATGCAAAGAGAAAGATCTGGGACTCATGACCACTTAACCACTCTGTCTCAGTGTTCTTCCCTGTCAAATGGTAATTATTCCCATCGATAGCAAACATTTCCTGAGAAACTCAATTACATAGAATATGTGTTTATGGTTAAGACTACATGGTCCAAAAGACACAATCTTGGCTCTGAAGACCTTAATGGCAGGAGAGATATTCACCAATATTGTAATGTTTGGTGATAGCTTTAACCTAGGATACTCCTAACATTGAGGCACTTCCCTAATCAACAATTGACAACCCATCTACGACTTAGCTGTTAATTCCTAGGGAGTTGACTAAGGCACGTATAGATATAGTAACTTTACCAGAATAACAAAACTAGTAAATCAGAAATGGGATATGAACCCAGGGTTACCTAACTCCAAACCCAGCACCCTATACACTATGATTAACTGACTCTTGGGGAAGGGAGAGGGAAGGGCCTGAGAGAGAAGGAAGAGAGCAAAATGGGGTAGATCTGGGATTCTGTTAATAAGGAGAATGCCTACTGAGGAAACATTCCTATAGCATTAGCTAGGTGGTGCAAAAGAGAGGATACTAACCTTGGCATTAGGAACACCTAGGTTCAAATCCTGTCTTGGACAATTATTAATTATAAAGCATTTAACTTTTGTTTGCCTGTTCTAACCCTAATTCTGCTCTAAATTCCATGATACAACAGTTCAGTGGAGAGAATAAAACCTGGCAATCTACCTCACCGGGTTGCTAAGAGGACCAATTACAATCATTCACATTAATATAGCACTTTACAATTTATAGACACAGTAAAGAGCCTGTTCTCCAAGGACCAATCTGGCTGTTTTTGATGAGACTCTTCATCAAGTTTGCCAGTCAGTGATGAAAAACACACCCAGAAAGTCTCAGATAACATCTAAAGTACCATTAAGGGGTTTTGATCAACATCAGTAGCAGCAAGACTAGTACCAGTAAAATTAAAATTCCTTAGAGTATTAAAGTACACAAAATCTACATTTTTTATTCATGGAAACAATGTGACAATATGAGGCAATTAACTCAAGTAGTCCTACCCCTACCCATTTTATAGCTAAGAAAACTGAGGCTAAGGGTTAAAATAACTTGAGTAAATTCCAAGAGATAATTAGAATTTGAGTCATAGGACCTAGAACTGAAAGAGAGCATAGAGATCATTAAGTCCAAATCCCTCAGGAGAGAATGAGGAATGAGGAAACAATCTGAGAAGTCAGTTTTCCCAAGGACATGCATATAATGATTAACTGAGCTGGGATTTGAATCCAGGTCCTCTGACCCCAAATCTCTTTCCATTAGTGCAACCCAGATCTTTTGAGTCTAATTCTAATGCTATACTCTATTGCCTCTTCATGAGTGATAATATATGTATAATCCATTCTGAGAAATAAAATGAGGTCCTTTGACTATAAGGAGAAGCTGAAGAATCTAGTAGACAGGATGGAGGATGTCAGGAGATTTGACCTGTGATGCAAGTTTTATGATCATGGCCAAGGCACATAATCATTTAATGAATTCCTTCCTCTGTAAATCAGAGATAATAATAATAATAATTTGAGAACTTCTCTCACTGAGTCTTGTATTAGGATCAAATGAGATCAGGTATACAAGGCCCTCTGCAGACTTTAGAGCAGTATACTAATTGCTTGTTAACCAATTAGCCAATCAACAATCAGTCAATCAGAATTAATCAACTAGTCAGTTGTTATAATATTTCTCTTTTGTTTCAGCCAGAATCAGAATCACATTAATTTCCAGGTGGTTAGGGACATTAGTATAAACTGAACCCAAGTAAGAATCCCTTCTACATTGTCTCTGACAATTGGCTGCCCAGTTTTTCCTTGAAGACCTTTAGTGAGGAGAGCCCATGGCTTCCTAGACTCCTCCATTCTTCCTGAATGAGGCAGACTATTTTCTGGATCACTCTACTTGCTGGGAAGGTTTTTGTTTTGTAACATTGAGTCAAACTCTGTGTCTTGCCAACATTCTCCCAGTTGTTCTTCTTTCTGTCATTTGGGAACAATCATAATGAATTTAAGCCATATTCCATACAACAGCCCTTCAGATTCTAGAGGAAGATACTCATACCCTCCATCTTCCCTTCCACATGCTCAACATCAAATGATGCTCCTAAGGTTTGTACTCACAGCCTCTTACCATCTTTATTGTCTTCTCCTGAGGACAGTGCAGGTGAACAATCTCCATCCTAAACTCTCTTGTCCAGAATAGATGTTTTCCACTGATACGATACTATGACATGTGTAATTGATTAAACTAATAAACCCCACTGTGAAACAAACTAGAGGCACTAGACTTTTCATTCAAATCTCCTGAATTATAATTTAAATGACTCAGAAAACACTCCCCATAAGAAGAGGGAAAGACCTAGAGACATTGGGAAATGAGAGAGCTACTCATATGCCCCAAATACAAGTATAAAATCCAAATACAGACTATTAAAATAAAATATTAAATAAAAACAGAAAAGCCTCTGTTCATTATTCAGCACCTTTCAGAACCTAGCCACTCCTACTTTCCCATTCCTCTTATACCATATTCTCCATCATGCACTCTTGAATGCAGTGACACTGGCCTTCTGGTTATTGAAAGAATTTTTTCTGGCTGTTCTCCAAGACTATAACCTTCTCCCTCCTAAACTTCATCTACTAACTTCCTTGGCTCCCTTTAATCTTTAACTAGAATTCTATACTTCACAGGAAATCTTTCCCAACCCCTCTTAATTTAGTACCTTCCCTCTTTTTGTCATTTGGTTATTTTTCAGTCATGTCCTACTCTCTCTCTATGATCCCACTTATGGTTTTCTTGGCAAATATCCTGGAGCGGCTTGCCATTTCCTTCTCTAGCTCATTTTACAGATGAGAAAGTTGAAGCAAAAAGTTAAGTGACTTGCCCAGGGTCACACAGCTAAGAAGTGTCTGTGGCCAGATTTGAAATCAGGAAGATGAGTCTTCATGACTCTAGGCCCAGCAGTGGACTCTGTCCACTGTGCAACCTCAGTGGACTCTGTTTATTATTTCCTATTTATCGTGCTTTGTATATATTTGTTCACATGTCTCCCCGTTAGACTGTAAGCTGCTTGAGAGCATGGGCTAATTTCTTCTTTGTGTGCATAGTACTTAGTACAGTGCCTAACACATAAAAACATTTTAACAAATGGATAGATTTAATAAATATATAGTTAAATGGATAGATTCAGGAGAAGGCAAAGCCACCTATTCCTGAGGTAGGTCTCTATGTTTTCCATATCAATTAATATATCAATCAAAAATATTTATTAAGAGGGGAGGCCAGGTGGTGCAGTGAGTAAGAGCTGGCTCCAGAGTCAGGAGACCTGGGATCAGTTCTGGCCTCAGATACTTAACACCCACACAAAATAACTGGTCATGTAACCTTGAGCAAGTTACTTAAACCCAATTTCTTAAGGGCAGCCAGGTGGCTCAGTGAGTAAGAGCGCCGGCTGCAGCATCGGGAGACCTGGGATCGGTTCCAGCCTCAGATACTCAGCACCCACATAAAAATAACTAGCAGTGTAACTTTGATCAAGTTTTATAACCCCGATTGCTTTAAAAAAAAAAAGAGAAAGATTTATTAAGAACCTATTATGTGACATGTACTTTTCTAAATGCTAGGAATACAGAAAGAGCCCAAAATAGTCCCTGTCCTCAAGGAACTTACAGTCATATGATGGAGATAGGATGTCTCTAGAAAGAATGGAAATAATTTTCCAAAAACAAAGATATTTGATGCCTTACTCAAACAACTGCAATGTCTTCCTTTTGACTCTAGGATAAAATATAAAATGCTTACACTATTTTGCCCCAATGTATCCTCAAACATCAATGAACATTAGTCTCCCTCCTGCATGCTGAGATCCAATCTCCCATTTTCATGCCTTTGTGCTTTCTAGCCTCCCTCAGAATGCCTGAATATATTCCTTTGTTGCTTCTATCTCAGAGTCCTTTGCTTCCTTTGAGATGGGCAGTACATGGCACATAGTAGGTACTTAATGGATGATTGATAGATTAAGTGATATGGAGAACATAGAGACTTCCTTCAGGCATAGGCTCTGCCTTCTCCTGAATCTATCCATTTATCAATCAACAACCATTTATTAAAATGTATGCTATGTGCTAGGCACTCTCCTAAGTACTATGAACACTCTCAAAGAGCTTATAGTCTAATGGGGAAAACAACATGTGAACAAATATATGCAAAACAAGATAAATAGGAGATAAGATGCAACATCTTCTGCATGAAGCTTTTTCTGACTGCCCCAAATACTAGTACATCCCCCAAACTACCCTATATTGAACTTGGTCATATGTTTTACTAATGGTATAATTGTATATATGTTGTGTAAGTTATACATGTTATACACATGTATGCTAATGAATATTTGTGTCTATATATATGTATATGCATTTGCTATTTTCCAAATTAGACAGTAAGATCCACAGGGAAATGGATAAACATTTAGTAAAGCACTTTACAAATGCTGTCTTATATGATCTTCATAACCCTGCAAAGTAGGTGTTACTGTTATCGCATTCTATAGCAGAAGAAATTAAGGCAGTCAAAGGTTAATCAATTTGCCCAAGGTCATACAGCTAGGAAGTATCAAAGGATGAATTTGAATCTTGTCATTCCTGACTTCAGATCTAGAATTCTACCCTTTGTATAACCTAGCTTCTGCTTGTGACTAGAGATTGCTTTGTTCTTTGTACTTACACACTTATACCCCGAATCCCTGGCAATTAGCAGGAGATTAATAAATATTTGCAGACTGATTATTTGAAAGTAGCCTTATAAGGGGAAGTAGTAGCAGCTGAAGGGACCAGGAAAGGCCTTCTGCTGCAGATGATATTTGAGGTCAGTCTTTAAGGAAATCAGCCTCCCCTCTAACCTGATGCTCCCTTTCCCCTTTACTGCACCAAAGCTCCCAGAGACCTACCTTCTAAGCCACCTCAACATATTCAACTCTATCACAGCTTTGGTTTTACTTCATTTTACCAAGAATATGAGAGAGAGAAAGTGAGAGAGAGAGAGAGAGAGAGAGAGAGAGAGAGAGAGAGAGAGAGAGAGAGAGAGAGAGAGAGAGAGAGAGAGAGAGAGACTGAGAGAGAGAGAAGGGGGTGAGACGGAGGGAGAAAGACAGCCACAGAGAGAGGGAGAGAGACAGAGACAGAGAGAGAAGACAGAGAGGGAGATGCCTACCAACCCACTCTAGACCCCAGATAGGATGCCCAAAGAGAGGTAGGTAATATGTTAAACCTTTAACTCCAGCTGGATGCTGTGTCAGCAGGGATACTAGCTGCTCTCCTTGGTGCTATTAGATCCACATGGTGAGACTCCATTCCCATCATGTTTATCGCTCCTTCTTTGCCTGAGGGGGTTATAAAAAGTAGTAGCACTGGTGTAATTTTTCTGGCATGGCTAAGAGAATAGCCTTGAACTTGGAGAATGATCTCTGGGTGTAAAGTGGTAATGGGCTATCATTCACACCATTCTTTCCAGGATACATTAAATAACACTTGGGTTTCATACCATAATTCACAATCCACAGTGGCCTATGTCAGTGGGAAGTGGGGGTGGGGGGTCACTCAGTGTAACTGCAATTGCAGACACAGATGTGCCCAAGGATCGTGGCTGCTGAGCCTACACAAATTATTATTTTAGACACAGCATTTTCACTTGTAGAAACTTTTGATCCAGGACCCACAGAAGACGAGGTATGTGACTATGTCTCAGAGAGGGTTGTGGCAGCGTATCATAGAGAGGGTGGAAGGAAAAAGGAACTTTGTTCCTCAGAGACAGAATCTTGTCAGTTGTGGGCTAAGAAAAAGAAAATAATATTTTATTGTTTAAGAAGGATAAAGATGAAATAGCTTGGCATTAATTAGATCTTATTAAGCAAAACGCATTGTTGTTAACAAAAACAGTAGCAATTACAATGATAATAACAATGACAAATAATGATAATCATCATCATTATTCTTATAATGACATGGGTGAATCTGCTTCTCTGTAGAGAACATATAAATAGACGAGATTACTGAGATTTTTGAGTATTTGGGTTTAGGATAAACAACTCATGAGGTAGTAAATTTAGTGGAACAAAAGGCAGCCTTCAGAAGCTTTGACTGGAGAAAAGAGGAGACAAGAGGCCCAAAGGAATGAGAGAATATGTCACATCAAAAACAATAAAAAAAAAAATCTCAGGGACAGGTCAGGCGGTAAATGTGCATTTGTTAGATCGATTAACCAAGATTTATTAAATGCCTACTACGTGCACTACTATGTGTTTATTATGCACGAGGGATTCAAAAAATGTCAGATGCCTGCTGGTCTTCCCTCAAGGAGCTCACACTCTAATAGGAGAGACAACGTGCAAATAATTAGATACAAACAAGCTACATGCAAGATAAATAGGAAATAACAGAGGGAGGGCACTAGAATTTTAGAAGAGAAGATTTGATATTAGCTTGGACTTAAAGGAAGGAAGTCATTAGGGGGAGTTGAGAAAAGGAAGCATTCTAGCATGGAAGACAAAAAATTCCTGGAGCTGACAGATGGATTGTCTTATTGATGAAGAGTGAAGAGGCCTGTGTCACTGGATCAGCGAAGATGGGGTAGGGCATAAGTTATAAAAAGACTGCAAAGGTATAAGGGAACTAGGTTATGAACAGATGTGAACATCAGAGGATTTTGTATTTAATGCCATACTCAATAGGGAGCCACTGGAGTGTATTGAGTAAGGGGGTGACAAGGTCAGACCTGTGCTTTGGCTGCTGAATGAATGATGGATTAGAACAGGGAAAGAGTTGAGGCAGGCAGATCCACCAGAAGGCTCTTTCAATAGTCCAGGACTGAGGTGATAAGATGCTACTGTGGATTGACAGGAGTATCAGAAAAGAGAAGGGGGAATATTTAAGAGCTTTTGTAAGGATGGGATCAGCAGGCCTTGGCAACTGATTGAATATGAGAGGTAAGAGATATGGAGAGTCACAGATATGTGTTCCTGGATTGAGTGGCTTGTGGGAATGGGGACATTAAGGTCTAAGAAGAATAGAAAGGTATGGGTGGTCAGTTGAGGAAAGTACTAGAGGACAAATTAAGGATTTCCTTTTTTTGTTGTTTGGGGTTTTTTTGTTTATTTGTTTTGCCTTTTTGGAGGGGGGAAGGTAGGGCAATTGGGGTTAAGTGACTTGCCCAAGGTCACACAGCTAGTAAGTGTTAAGTGTCTGAGGCCAGATTTGAACTCAGGTCCTCCTGACTCCAAGGCCAATGCTCTATTCACTGTGCCACCTAGATGCCCCTGATTTCCCATTTAAAAAAGGTCAAAAAGAAAATTTTGTATTTGATCCTGGAAGTTATATGGAGCCACTGGAGTTTGGTGTGTTTGGGGGGAGGGGGGAGTGTGTGTGTGTGTGTGTGTGTGTGTGTGTGTGCTTTTGCAAGATTACCTTGACAGCCAAGTGGAGGATGGATTGGAGTGGGGAGAGACTTGAGAAAAGAAGACCAAACCACAGGCTATTTCAATAATCCAGGTGTAAGGTGATTAGATTGTGTACCAGGGTTATATCAGTTTTAGAAGAGAAAAGTGGTGTGTGTAAGGGACGTGACAAAAAAATAGAAAGAGCAGGGCTTGTTAACAAATTGGATTTGAGGTCAAGGGAGGAGAAAGAGTTAGGAATTGAGAGTGACACTTATTTTGGCCACCTGGGTAACTGAAAGGATGGTGGTGCCCTTTATGGTAATATGAAATTAGGAAGAGGGCAGGGCTTGGGAAAATGGCAATGAGTTCGGTTCTGGACACATTGAGCTTAGAGTGCCTGAGGTATATCCAATATGATATATCTAATAGTTGGTTGAACATGAGTCTAGAGGTCATGACAAAAGGTAGGGCTGGATAAACAAATCTGAAAATTATCTGCATGGAGATGTTAATTGAACCCATAGTGGTTGATGAATTCAAGAGTGAAATAGTATCAAAGGAGAAGAGAAGAGGCCTTAAAAGGAAATTTGAGGGATCCCCATGGTTAGTGGCCATGATCTGGGCAAAGTTCCAGAAAAGGGTGTGGTTAGTAAGTTATATGGAGAAATAGGAGTAAACAGTGTCAAGAAAACTTATAGAAAAGATAGTGTCAAAGAGAATTGTGATCTATAGAGTCAAAGGAAGCAATGAAGTCAAGAGAGAGGAGAATTGAGAAAAGGCTATTAGATCCAACAATTCGGAGATCAATGGTAACTGTGGAGAGGGCCATTTCAGTTGAATGATGAGGTTGGAAAGCAGACTGCAGAGAACTGGAAACAGTGAGAGGAAAGGAGATAGAGCCACCTACTATAGACAGCTTTCTCAGGGAGTTTAGTAACAAAAGGGAGTTGAGATACATGATGGTAGCTAATGGGGATATAGGAAGCAAGTGAGGAATTTTTGAGGATAACAGAGAGATGAACATACTTGTAGGCAGTAGGGAAGAAGGAGAGATTGATGATAAATTAGTAGGTGGGGATGGTAAGGTTAAGAATCTGTTGGATAAGATGAGATATAAGTGGATCACTTGTATATCTAGAGGGGTTTACCTTGGGAAGAAATGTTACTTCTTCATGGTGGCAAATGATGTCTCAAAGTGATGTGAAACCAGGAGTGGTAGGGAGTTCTTGGTTAATTGCCTCCATTTTTTCAGAGAAAAGGCAAGGTTCATAGTTAACAGGGAGTATTTTAGGGAAGACAAGGGAAAGTTTGAAAAAGTTATTGTAGTGAGTGGGAAAGTGTAGGGATTATAGAGTTATGAAAAAGATTGCCTTAAAGCAGTGAGGGCCCACTTGAGATGACATAATATAAATTTGTACTAGATCTAGGCATCAGGCCTCATCATTTTCTCCTGCTTCTTTCAGCAATATATTAATGGGAGTGAAGGAAGGAGGTAGTTGGAGGAATCCTGAACTAAGGTTTCACAAGGCAATTAAGTTCGATAGGATGAGAAGATAGGGGACTCAAGAAAAGATTACAGTATAGAACTGAGTTGGTACATTAAGAGGTAAAGATGGTGAAGGGGGGAGGATGTAACCAGAGCAGGGTTGATGGCTTGAGAAAGAGTTGAGGGGTTAAGGGATTGGTAGTCACACAGTGAAGATGAAGACCAGGCTTAGTGTATGCAAGGAAGAGGGAGCGATGGAATGACAACAGATTATTATCAGATAATTGAATGTTAGAATTCACATACATAGAAGGGGAACATTTGTGGGTGATGACAAGATGTGTGTCATATCAGTCTATGTAAAAAGATCATATTCAAGATTGTGCATAGGTCATTCATGAACTAAGTAGGTGCTTTTCAGTGACATAATCTCAATTCAGACCCCAAAATGTACAAGGTGAGATTTTCTTTCTACTTATGGTAATAATTGACAGAGTAGTTCTAATGTTCTTCAACAACAATTTTTTGAATACTTTGAAAACTTGATTTATTTTTTAATTGGCTCTTGATTACTTTTCCTAAGAACAATAAACATTTTCTTTCTGTTGTGAGAAGTCTTGGAATTAGATTGTTTTAGATTTCTATCAGAAATATTGTTTGAAAATAAAATTATTAGAAATATAAAAAGTTAGGAAATATCTTGCGGGGGGGGGGAGTTGATTCCCTGAAAATGTATAGGAAAAGACAACGAGGCTTAGAGAATTATTTCTGGATATTTTCCAGCTAACTAGGAGGCAGAATGAAAATGAATGAATGTTTTTCTTTAGAGCAAAGGATTTAATCTTCTGTGTGTCTGTGTGTATGTCTATGTATCTTTGTGTGTGTGTGATGGACTTCTTTGGCAGAGTAGTAAACTTATGAATTCTTTCCAAGAATAATGCTTTCAAATGTATAAATACAGAGGGTTTCAAAGAAAACCACCAATTAATTGTATGGAGATTCAGCTGTCAAAATATGTTTGAAAAACAATTTTATGAATTGCAAGTTTAAAATTCCTACTTTATATTAAAAGTGCAGTTTCTAATAAAAAAAAAAAGATTTAAAGCATAGGTAGCATACAGAAAGTATCCAGGGTGATATGGACTAAAGTATCATCCAGCTCCTCTCCATTACTGGCCAGACTAGCTCAACCAACACAGTCCTTTTCCCAAACTGCAATATAGCAAAGATTTTTTAATTTAATTTTAAAAATTGAACCTAGCGTAAGTACTTCTAATTCCTTCGATATGCTCATATTAGTTAATTTAACCTCCAAATAGGCAGCTAGTTTACTGTTTATGTAACATACATCCTTTATACTTCAAAGTTAGCCTAGACTATGATTCCCTTTCTGAAGGCAACTAGGTTGCTTAGTGGATAGAATGTTGCACCTGGAGTCAGGAAGACTTGAGTTCAAATCTGAACTCAGACACTTGCTAGCTGTGTGATCCTGAACAAGTCATCTAACTTCTGTTTGCCTTAATCCACTGGAGAAGGAAAGGGCAAACCACTGCAGGATCTTTACCAAGTTATGTTGTCCTTTGCACAACACAGTTTGACAAAGATATGGAGCTGTTCTCTACCACCGCCTCAAAACCCACAGTCAAAGAGTTGCTTACGAGTTTACTTACGAGAAAACCAAATTTAAAAAAATAGTCCATATTTTAGCTATAGAAAACTCCAGCAAAATTTTCAAAACATCTTTTACCTACAAACAGGAGGCAGATCTCATGTAATAAAAGCTTATCTAGAAACATAAAAATCTAACGTCAATAGTGCGTAGAAATGAATCACAAGTCATCTCTGTCAGATACACAATTTTGCAAATGAAGTTAAGGGACCAAAACACTATCATAGAGTAAAAATTTTCAAAAAGTTATCCAAGTTGTTTTAAGTATTGTCTTGACTTATCATAAGAAACAACTTCAAAATCTTTACTACATAGGAAAACTTTAACCAGGGAAGGGAAACTACATTCTGGAAATACAAATTGTGATAGCAAAAGGGAAGGAATAGCTTCTAGGCAAAATCAAAACCAATTCAATTACTCATTCATCCAAAAAATGAGTGCTTGCACTTCATGGACTTATTTCCAGCGTCAATAAATCAAATAACTTTGAGGAAGTAACATTCAGAAAATCTGTTGAAAGGGGCCTCAGTTAACCAGTCAATGTCTTTCTTGACTAGAATCTATTCTACAACCTGCTAAGTAGTGGTCATCCAACCTTGACTTAAAGATCACTAACAAAGGGAATCCCACTTTCTCCTAATGCAGCCCATTGCACTTTTGGATACCTCTAATTGTTTAGAATTTGTCCCTTCAATTAAATGCAGCAAGTATTTCTTGAATGTTGATATCAGTTTCCAGAGACTGTGTTAGGCATGAGCATATTACAAGGAGTTTGCATTCTCCAGCATTCCTTCCAATAAGGTGAAACTTGGCTCCATTTCATTGGCCTCGTATCAATGTCCACCCCTTGCGCCCAGTTCAGTAATCCTTTAGGACCAAGCAAAACAAGTCTAATCTCTCTTCCAGTATACATTGACAAAAAACACTGAGTAGATTTCCGGTGTCAAACTTTTAAGAAGACTTGTAAAAGTTTTCTAGAATTGGCAGATGCATGAATTAGAAAAATTTTTCAAATCAATGAGATCACAAATCTCTGTGGGTATTTGAGTCCTTAGTGAGGTAGAAACTGTGGCTCAGAGAGTTGAAGTGACTTGTCCAAGATCACACAAATTTGGAACCATTTTAAAACCTCCTTTTTAGTTCAACTGAAAATAGGAAGAAATAAAATTTCTCCAGGCTAAAATTCTTTCCAGACATCTGATGGTAGGAAACTTTATCAAACTTCCAATGAAATCCTTTCTCTTGGGCCTAACATCTTTCTTCTAAATGTACTTAAAAGTCTAAGAATGAAATCCAAGACCTAGAGAAATAGATTGAAATGGTGATAACCAAACTTTCAATGGGAATAACTTCTGTCTAGTTAAGCTCATTACTTCCCTTTATCCTCTAAAGGGATTAAAGTTAGAACCCACCTAAAGTCTATACCCTTTTCTCCAATTTCCAAAAGAGAATTAGGCAATGATCCAAGGGGGGCAACTCTCTTTGATTTTTTCCTGTCACCTGTAACCACTGAGAGCCCTAGATAGGAGAGGAGAAAGAAGTATGAGCTGTTTTAAGGCACTGATTTCTCCTAGAGGATTCTAAAAAGATTAAGTAACTATTGTTCTATTAGATCACGTTGATGGAATGTTAACTCTAACCTGTATTTCTTTTCAAATTGTGACATTTTGCTTGTTCCGATTCCTATAAATGTTACATGAAACATGTCTTGTGTTTAGAGATGTTCAAAGGCATGATGGAACTCTGACTGTTGGGACATTTCTCTCTCTAAACCAGAAATGCTTGGATTGAGAATGATAAATCAATTTCAAAAATGTTCCTGGCACATCTGTGCCTAAAATGAAGAATACACTATTTATATTTGTTTTCTTCAACCCAAACTTGTCAGTGTCTGAGGTAGGATTCAGTATCAGGTGTTGCACAATTGAAGTCTTCCTGAATGCTTCCTACTCAAGCAAGTCATGAGAAGTAGATTGTTATTAATTGATAAACATTTGATATGAACCTTCTATGTGACAGGCATTGTGCTAAGCACCGGGGATACAAAAAAAGAGGCAAAAGACAGTCCCTACCCTAAAGGAGCTCTCATTATAATGGGGGAGACAAAATGAAATCAAATACATACAAAGTAAGTAGGATAAATAGGAAATGATTAACACAGGGAAGGCACTAGAATTAAGAGGGATAGGGTAAAGCAAGCTATCAGGTAGGATTCCCAAAGTCAGGCACTAGCGTGTCTCCATTTACTGTTTTCATGGATTCTCAGCAGCCTGGCTGCCAGTGCTGCAAGAATGGAGATGGAAAGATAAATACCTTTAGGTGGGACAGCCTTCACATCAGGAACACTGGTGATCAACTGTGGAGATTAATTAAAAAGTCCCCTTTATAAAGTTCTTTTAGGGGTATCACTTTCCTCACAGCAGTCCTTTAGAGACCTGTGTTAGTCTGACAAATCACCCTTTACAATTTCTTTCCCAGACTGTTGGAAACAACTTAAGTTGGAGACATAGGGTGATAGAGGGGAGAGAAGATGATTACACAAGAATTGGCCTCTACTGGCATTTCCTTGAATTCACAGACGCAACCCTGGAAGATCCAAAATCAGTGTCCTCAACAGCTTTGTGACATTCAGATCTCACATTCTAGAATACCAGAGTAATGTTGGGTTTAGTCAATATACAGCCAGCAGAAATCAGGATCATTACCTAAGAAATGAGTACCTTAGGGCTCTCTGAATCAGAAGGGATATTAACACCAAGAAGGGCTGGAAGAGAAAATACATTCACTTTTCATCTTCTCCTGCATTCTACTCCCCATAATATGAATGTCTGTCTATGAATGTGGTCTGTCTGTGGTTGGGTACATAGGTCACCATCTCACAGCAAGGTTTTCACATTAGCTTTCCATAGAGAAATTGGTTCCCCTCATGGGGCCTTATATTAACTGTGTCTATACTGGGAGAGGTTGTATCCTGATCTACTAGAGAATTTTGTTAATAGAACTAGTTAGGAATCATTATATAGGAAATATACAGACGTGTCCAAGAGAAGAGTATTTCTAACTGAAAAAAGGCTCAGGAGAACAAACATTAAAACTTTTGACAGTGTGGTAACAGAGAAAGATCATGAGACTTGGAGTCATAAGACCCAACTCTAACTCACAATATGTGTACAACTTTGTGTAAGTCACTCTTACATTTGTTTTCTCATCTATAAAATAAGGGGGTTGGGTAGCTTACCCTTAAATTCTCCTCCAGATCTAAAGATATGATTCAGTGGTGCATATATACCTATATTTGTGTATGTATGAGCATATATGTGTGTATATGCATATATGTGTGTATGTTATATATGTGTATGTATATATCTGAGTATATGTATGTATCTGTATGTATATCTATGTATTATATATGGATGTGTGTATATTATGTTATAAATCCATTATCTTGGGATTTACAGGAAAAAGGAAAGGTAATGTTGGGTTTGTGGATTGGTTTTGCATGCACCAAGACACAGAAATAAGCATGTATCTTCCCCTGTGAAAAGGCAGCTACATGGCATGATGGATTGCCTGCTGTTCTAGAAGTCAGAGGATTCGAGCTTGAGTCCTTCCTCAGACACTTAACAGCTGTGTGAGGACTGAACGAGCCGCATAACCTCATCTATAAAATGGAAATAATAATAGCACCTGCCTCTCAAGTTTGTTATGAGAATGAAATTGGAAAATATTGTAAACGTGCTTTGTAAACCTTTAAGTCATGTATAAAAGCTAGTTATAATTAGCATTATTCTGAGGCAAATAATTGAAATTCAGTTTGAGAAAAAAAATAAATTCATGACTTTTACTTTTAAAAGTAGTCTCTGGTAGTAGGAAAAAAGTAATTTTATGTGACCAATTTACAACCAAGGAGATATATTTGGCAGTGGGGAAGGTTTGACTTAATACTTAAAATACTTTGACTTAATAATAAAAGCTGTGGAAATTAGAATAAGACCCATTCAGGGGCCAATGCCAAAGTTGGAGCAAACTGCAGGGATGCACATTTCTGGTGACATTTTCTAGCCTTGGGTAGTCAATTCAATGCAATTCAAGTCAACAAGGTTGTTAAGGCCCTGATCCACTGCCAGTTATTGTTGAGCACTGAGCATATGAGAACAAGCATGGAAAAGCCTTCCTTCTAAAAGCTTATATTCTCCGGGGGGAGGGGGGGGCAAAATATAAACACAGGATAAGAAAAACAAAATACAAAGAAAACAAATAGTTATTCCCCACGTACAAAAAAAGTGACTGATATATGGAAATCTTCAACCCATCAAATGAAAATTTCTTTGAAAGTCAATTTGCTAGGGGTGGCTAGGTGGCGCAGTGAATAGAGCACCAGCCCTGGAGTCAGGAGGACCTGAGTTCAAATGTGGCCTCAGACACTTAACACAAAAACTAGCTGTGTGACCTTGGGCAAGTCACTTAACCCCAATTGCCCTCCAAAAAAAGGCAAAAAAAAGTCAATTTGGTAGTGCTTAGCGATAAGTTTTGCTTGACAATTGTTGATTTAAATTAGAAATGTTAGTGTGCAAATCAGGAGAAAAGTATCTTGTTCAATCATTAATGACTCTTCATTTTTGTACTAGGACAAATAATCTTCAGTTTCTCCTTTTTTCTGTCTCTCTCTGCCTCTGTGTCTTTCTCTGACTCTGCTGCTCTCTGTGTCTATCCCTTTCTTTATTTGTCTCTATGCATCTCACTCTCTCTGTCTTTGTGTCTCTACTCTGTGTGTCTCTGTCTCTGTCCTTCTCTGTCTTTCCCTGTCTCTCTCCCTCTCTCTCTGTCTCTGTCTCTCTCTCTCTCTCACACACACACACACACAAAGAGAGAGAGGAGAGAGAGAGAGAGAGAGAGAGAGAGAGAGAGAGAGAGAGAGAGAG
>NW_027185804.1:32291614-32315819 GCF_028583685.1 Petaurus breviceps papuanus
GAGAGAGAGAGAGAGAGAGAGAGAGAGAGAGAGAGAGAGAGAGAGAGAGAGAGAGAGAGAGAGAGAAGGAGAGAGAGAAGGAAAGAGAGAGAGAAGGAAAGAGAGAGAGAGAAGGAGAGAGAGAAGGAGAGACAGAGAGTTAAGTTAGTTATGTTACCCACCCAGCATGGTACCCAAGTGACTCCTGGGCATCTTGCAGCTCTCTTGCTAATGATCATTAACTCTTTGAGGCCCTCAGGATGCATGAAGAAAATTGTTTCAGCACATTAAGTCAGTATCGTGGTGCTTCTAGCATACCTGAGTTCCAGGGAGTAACTTAGGCTTGAGGAGGATTTGGCTGATTAAGTTTCCATTAAATACTTCCCTGGCGCCATGCTGACCATTCAGTCATCAAACAGAATGTTGAGGGGAATGGAACCATTCTGCAGTCCTTCACTGGTAATTAACATCACCAGGTGCTCCCATAAACAACAATAAGAAGAAAGGGTAAGGAAGATGAAAGAGGCATGTGGTTTATATCATAGGAATAAGGGGGAATTCTGATCTTGAACTAGTAGACTCATACAGAGAAGAAATTCCTCAAAATACAGAATTTTAGAGCTGAAAGGATTCTTGGAACTTAGAATGTTACAGCTGTGAGGGACTTAGCACATAGAATAGGAGAACAGGAAGGGATTTTAGAGCACAGAACACAGGGACAAATCTAGAAGGGACACTGGAAACTAGAACCCAGACCATGAGAATGTGAAGTGGTTTTAGAACATAGAATATCAGTACTAAAAGGTACCTTTAACCATAGAAAACTAATCAATTCCTTTCAATTGCACAAGTGTTTATCAAGGCACAATTGTACTATGTATCAAGTATTATATTAGATGATACAGCTTTATCCAAAATTGATATCTGTCCCCAAAGTGCTTACATTTCACCTAAAAAGTAAGAGCTGGAAGAGACCCCAGAACCTCTCATGTCATAGATGAATAAAATAAGAGAAAACATAATTCATGGAAGGTCACTCAGGTATTCATAGAGGAGGTGCTTGCGACCAGATCTTAGGAATCCAAATCCAATGCCCTTGTCACCATACCACAGTGCTACTTCTCCCCGAAAATGTTATGCTATATAAAAAGTCTTATTTTGTAGTATGTATGGACTAGAAAACACACTACTATTCAGGGAGAGGACTGATGAATTTGGTACATTTTAATCATTCAGGCATTTGAGGTCAGATTAAACAATGGGTCAAAATTTCAGAAAGCCTGACAATTCTTGAATTCTGGCAAGGATTGAGTGATAATAAATAGCAAATGAGTTTTTCTAATATTTAAGAAGGAAATCGGTAGTGGTTACAGGTAATCTGAATGATGTGGATGTGTTTCCTCATGGGGTCCTAACTATCAAAGAAATATTACAGTTACTAAGAAATAACTAGAAAAAGAATGAAAGACAGACAGACAGACAGACCAGGGTAGAAATTCATAACAAAAGCATTTTTTATTGTTATTCCTCTTAATATAAATGTATCTACATAGTGAAATGCAGAGGGTTTATGTAATATTTTATTTCTTCTTTTGCACATCAGTTTGATTTGCTTTTTAAATGATTTTTAAGTCTAGAATATTAGGGAAAAGAGTAGCAGTTTTACTTATACTTTCCCCGTAGGCGGTAAAGGACTGTTTTCTAATCTTGAACTTGGACTGTATCAAAGAATAACATATGTTATAGTACCCAGGGCATGGTATGGTGGGCAAAAAGATCTGGAGTCAGAGGACTGAATTTACATCTTACCTCACTGACTACCTCTGTGATATTGGGAAAATCACTGAAACTCTTTGGGCCTTACTTTCCTCATCTATAAAATGAAAGGATTAGACTAGATGTCTCTGAATATCCATCCAGCATGAAATCTATGGTGCTGTAACCTTTTAAAGCCACATAAATTCTAACTAATCTCCCTCACTCCCCTACCTACCCACCCTAAATAGGAATACTGCTGATCTGGCCATTTCTATGGTCAAATTATCTCCACCTACCATGGTCTCCATCATTCAGGCTTCCTCTTAGTCTAGAATATCATCACCCCTGACTAGTTTTGCCCTGGGTTAAATGAGTCCTAGTATATAAAATGAGCCCTAACTTGTTTCTGCCTGTAGTGACTACCTCATAGCACCACAGCAGATACCAAATAAAAATATTTAAATGACTGTCTTTGTTGATTGTTAATTTTACCATGACTTTTTAAAAACACTTTTGCTGTTGGTTACTTATTTTCCGTTATGTCTGACTCTTCATAACCCAATTTGGGACTTTCTTGGCAGAGATACTAGAATGGTTTGCCATTTCCTTCTCCAGCTCATTTGACAGATGAGGAAACTGAGGCAAACAGGGATAACTGACATGCCCAGAGTTACACAGCTAGTAAATATCTAAGATATATTTTAATTCAGGAAGATAAGTCTTCCTGATTCCAGGCCCAAAACTCTATCCACCATGCCACCTAACTGTTCTTTAAAATCACCACCTTCTTCAAAAAGATATATATATATTTACCTTCTAACTGCTTCTTCTCCTCAATGTTGCAGCACTTCCACTGTCGGGCTCATTTTCTCTTTTCATGCCAACCAGAATAGCAATAGTAGTGACATATTTCCCTTTGCCAACACACTATTTTCAGCATTCATCATGTTGATAATATCACATACATTGCTGGAGTATGCAGCTAAGTGACTAGAGATGACTAATTCCTGTGGTTTCATTATAGGTGGCATTTTGGCATTTGCCACCATAGTGCTATTTTGATAATGCACTATGAATTCCATGAGTATATCATAAAAAAATCACTATCAGTCATAGGGGATGTACTTCAACCTCTGTCACTGTCCAGCTGTCCACTACAGCTGCTTTGGGCACGTAGAGGCTTTCAGAGAAGAGGCAGACGAGCCAATGATGCCAAAAGCTGTAGGACATTATGAAAGCTATTTCAAATCTATCAATCCATCAACAAACCTTTTTAAGGTATTTACTATGTACCAGGCACTGCGTTAGGTGCTAGGAATACAGAGAATTTAAAAAAAAAACCTCTCTTCGCTCAAGGAGTTTATGGTATAATGGGAGAGATACAATACATTGTCTATAATATATAATATTATCTATGATATGATATATTATATTACATTATATTTGCTATGTTATGTTATATATATTATATTGTATTAAATTATATCATATCATATATTATATCATATCATATCATATTATATTTACAGGGGAAGACTTGAGGTCTACCTGAGAGACCCAGTGCCTCCAAAGTTTGGGGGCGGGAGGTAGGGGAGTTATGAAATATTAGAAAGGCATCAGTTCTACACTTAGCACATGGCCTAGCACACAGTCAGCCCTTAATAGTTGTTTTTTTGCTTGATGGGTTGGTTCCTCCAGATCTCATTCAATGGAGAGGCTGATAGGAACAGGTCATAGTCACTGAAGAGAATGTCTTATCTTGTCATTAAAGAGGAAAGGTCACACCGCATCTCGGTTCAGTGACAGGGAAGGTAATAATCATTTATTAAGCACCAACTATGAGGCAGATGGGGGAGGTAGGTGGCACTGGGCCAGAAATCAAAAGGAACCACTTCCTGTGCTTAAAACTGGCCTCAGACACTTGCTAGCTGCATGACTCTGGGCAAGTCACTTAACTCTGTTTACCTCAGTTTCCTCATCTGTAAAATGAGCTGGAGAAGGAAATGGCAAACCACTCCAGGATCTCTGCCAAAAAAAAACTCTAAATGGGTTCCCAGAATTAAAGTCTGGGCTTCCTGACCACAGCCTCAGTGTTGAGACTCAGTTGCATCTAGCAGAAAGTTGTCACAGTGAAATTTCACATGTTGCAATCATTTTAGAGTCTTGTTAGGAGGGAGGAGCCAGCTGAGGAGCCCAAATGAGGCCTGACAAATAGTGTCAATCTTCCATGCTTGGTGGCGGAATGTTAACATGGGGGTATTTCTTGCATACTATGGCAAAGACTTTGTCTGTAAGATATGCTCATGTCCTAACCAATAAAAAATAATCACTGAATTTCAGAGTTAGAAGGAATCATAATAACCATCCAGTACAGGGGTGGGGAACCTGTGGCCTTGAGGCCACATGTGGCCCTCCAGGTCCTCAAGCTCAGACCTTTGACTGAACCCGTTCTGTGAAGTTTGGATTCAAAGGCCTGTGCTTGAGAACCTAGAGGGCCATATGTGGCCTCAAGGCTTCCCCACCCTTGAATTCCAGTACAACTCATATCTGAAAAATAATTACCTCTGTAACAGATCTAAAGTACATCTCCTTGAAGACCTTTAGGGACAGAGAGACCACCTCATTTAAAGATAACCTATATGCGGTGACTAGGTGGCACAGTGAATAGAGCACCAGCCCTGAAGTCAGGAGGACCTGAGTTCAAATTCGACCGCAGACACCTAACACTCACTAGCCGTGTGACCTTGGGCAAGTTGCTTAACCCCAACTGCTCTGCAAATAATAATAATAATAATAATAATAAAAGATAACCTATTTCACTTTAGAACAGTTGTAATTATTAGGAAGTTTTCCCCCCTTCCATCAAGTCTACAATTGTTTAAATATTTTTTTTAGCAAATTCCATGACAAATGGAATACTTAATCCTTCTTTCATAGCACAGCCCTTCAAATACTTGAACTTGCTATCATGACCTCCCACCTCAAAGTCTTTATTTCTTATTATTAAGCCCTCAAATCTCTTAGTTTATTCCCACGTGATGTGAATTCAATACCCTTTCCCTCCCCAATTGCCTTTCTCCAGCTAAACAATGTCCTTTTGACACTATAGTGCCCAAAATAGAAACTATCCCCAATGTGGGATGACCAGGACAAAGAGTGTGACTATCCTCTCTTTACTCCTGGATGCTGCACCTCTGTTAACAATCCCTAAGATTCCATCTGCTTTGTTAATATCCATTTTGTACCACTGACCCGTATTGAACTTGTCTCCCATCAAAGGTTCTGAATTTTTTTCCCAAACTACTATGTCTAAATCCATTTTTTTTTATTCTTTGGAAGTTGGTGGAGCATGATCTTCCCCTAAAGAAATGAAATCATGTAAGGAGAGAGGGAGTGGAAGTAATGTTTCATTGATCAGGATAGTGATTTTCCTTTCTAATCCCCTCATCCCCTAAGGGATACATATTCTTGCTGTGCTGAGAAAATGAGTGGCATGATTCCCATTAGTGTTACCAGGGGTTCCCAATTGAATATTTACTCCACAATGCTGAGAGCTCCAAGGATGAATGGATGAGTAGCAGGTGAGAGAGGAACATTAGATACAGTATTTAATAAATTGTATCTGAAGTTTAAATAGAAAGAGAGGAAGGTAAATTTAACTACCAAGTGAAATTGCTGCTGTTCTGGCAGCTGAGGACACAATAAAAATTGCAATTCTTGACAATCTGGATGTAATAACCAGTCAGGACTTGCTCCCTCAGAAGAGACTCTGATCTTTCTGCTGAATCAAAAAGTCCTAGAGATGAAAGTGCCTTTAGTAAACATGTAGCCCAATGGGCAATGTGCTTTAGAACATCTCCTAACTGGTTTGTTTGACCCCTCTAGGCCCTGAAGCCTCAGTGACAAGCATCATGGCCCTAGATGGCAATGGGCAGAGCTTAGCTGAGGAAGATTAGTATTCAATTCCTACCTCTTACTGAGTTAAATTTCTTCATCTGTACAATTACAGATCAGAGCTTAGCACAGTGCCTGACAAATAATAGGCACTTAATAAATGTTTATTGATTGATATGGGTGTTATGAGAGTCTAGTGACATACTGCATGTAACTGCTTTGTAAACCTTAAAGCACTCTATTAATATCAGTTATAAGTGTTAACTCATTGCTTCATAAATACATATAATTGATTGAGGCAGCTTGTTGTCATGAATAGAAGACTGCCTTTAGATTGAGGAAGCCTGGTATTTGAGTCCTGCCTCTGGTTCATATCAGCTGTATGACTATGGGTAAGTCACTTAGCCTCTAGATGAATCTCTACAACTCAGTTATAGCAGACTGCCTAATCTATGGACTGAGTCTTCACACTTGAAGTTACTTACAGATAATGAGATCACAGATCTGAACAAAAGTAACTAAAAATTTGTTATAAAATTCATTTATATTGAGGCAAAATCTGTTTCCCTATAATGTTCAATTTCCTAGTTGTCCCCTCAGTAGCTACATAGAATGTCTGTTCCCTTTCACACCCAGTAGGTTTCATCATTTGAAGCATGCATTCAAGTCAACATGGGTTGATTGGTCAAATGGTTATGTGACACCTGGGAATCTTGTTGAGTTTGAATTCTGGCTCTGACACTTACCATATGTGTGACTTTGGGTAAGTCACTGTGTCTCTTTGGGCCTCAGTTATCTAATCTTCAAACTGAAGAGAGGGGTTACTGGAATACATAACCTCTAGCACCCTATCTAGCTCAAGGTGCTTTAAAATGCTTCTCATAGAAGATGGCCATTTATTTAAGCCCTGAAGGAACTCAAGAATTCTGAGTGTCATAAGCAAAGAGGGAGTATATTTTAGGTACAAAGGCTAGCCACTATACTAACCGAGAGGCAAGACATGGAGTACTGAAAAGCAGATTCGTCATTTTGGCTGGTGTGGAGAGTGTGTAAAGGTGGGTGACAGCAGTCTGGAAAGGCAGGTAGAGGAGAGTCAGGCTATGAAGGACTTGAAATGCCAGGATGAGGAGTGTGTGATGTTTTAGGTGAAGCCACCAGAGTAAATGTATGTATGCACAGGGCTATGAGCAGGCATCCCTATAAACACAAAAGTGCACATGCTTCAGGCCAAGAAAAGAGATGGAGATTTTCAATCTGAAGATAAAGGTTCATTTCAAAGCACCCTTGTCCCTGAACTTCATTGGGAAGTCACTCAAAACCATCAGTGTTTTTAGGTTCCTGCCTGATGACAGTTGGCAGTGTCTTCACCCAGAAACCAATCTCAAGGTTTAACCTACCACCCCAGGATTTCCTAGTTGATTGGATTCTTAGACTTACAAGGTTCCTCTTCGATTGTCAGATGGATCCATGTTGTAGCAATGCGCTCAGCAACAAGGATAACTTATAACAATCCCTCTGGAGTGACCCAGACCCAACATTTAAATGTCTACACTTTACTTCAGAAGACAACAGCGTTCTTGTCAATGGAGATCCATTCCCCCTCTCCATGTTTTTGCATTGTGCTGTTCCCCAAATCTGCATTGTACTTCATCATTTCTGCCTCTTAAGATTTCTAATTTCTTTCAAGGATTCAAGCAAATATGACCTTCTACATGAAACCTAATCTGATTCCACCACCCCTATCAGTAATTAGATTATTTTCCTTGTTTATAATTTATGGATATTATTTTCTAAATATGTTATTTTCTTCCCCATAAAGCAAATTCCCTATAACAAATATTTTAAAAGAAAGAAAAAAGAGGGCAGCTAGGTGGCACAATGAATAGAGTACTGGCCCTGGAGTCAGGAGGACCTGAGTTCAAATCCAGCCTCAGACACTTAACACAAAAACTAGCCATGTGAACTTGGGCAAGTTACTTAACCCCAATTGCCCTCCAAAAAGCAAAAAGCAAAAAAGGAAGGAAGGAAGGAAGGAAGGAAGGAAGGAAGGAAGGAAGAAAGGAAGGAAGGAAAGAAGGAAGGAAGGAAGGAAGGAAGGAAGGAAGGAAGGAAGGTTAGCAAAAACAAGCAATGTATTAACCACATCTCACAGTATGTGCTTCATTCTACACCATTGGTCTCACATCTCTGCAAAAGAAATAAAGGTGCTTTTTAAAAATTTTTCCTCCAGATCAATGCTTGGTCATTAAGCAGTATTAAGTTTCTTTGTTTTTGTCATTCCTCCTGCTTACTAGTAGAAACTATGTATGTTATTATGTACGCTGTTTGTAGCAGGGCATGCATTATTTTCATCATCCTGCTTGCTTTACTCTTCATTAACTCAAATAAACATTTCAAGGTTCTTTGAGTACCTCATACCCTTCACATGTGATGTTGAAGTCATATTGAACAATCCCATTACACATACCATGGTTGGTTTAACTATTGCTTAGCCAATGAACACATACTTTCTTTCTAGTCTTTTGCTATCAAGGAAATACTACTATGAATAGTTTCATGTATATGAAATCCTTCGTTCTTTCTTTGGGTGCCTTGGGGTCCATACTTGACTTCAAGATCTCTGGGTCAAAGGCTATGGATATATGGAATTACTCTGTAATTATTATGCATACATTTTGCATCTACTGTTATGGACACTGGCTGTCTTCTGGTTAGAATGTAAGCGTCCGGAGAACAGGGACTGCTTCATGTTTTCCTTCATATCCCTAGTCATTAGTGCTTCCCCAGCACATAGGAAGCGCTAAATAGACATGCACTCTTCAACTGATGAATTTTTCCCATTTTTTTATCCAAACTTAGTCAAGTAGCAATTCTTTCCCTCTTCAGGTGACCAAGATATTGGGGTGGGGAGGAGGAAGACCACATATATACTATTTAATCTTTGACTATATGCAAGGCAAAAGGAGAAAGTGAGGCTGGTGATTTTGCCCAGCTCTCTCTCACTTCAATCCAATTCACTTGCATGTCATGGCGTCACTACCCTGAAGTCATGGTCCTCTTCGAGAAGAAAGGACCAAACAACAATACACAAGGCACTATGGTAGGTACTAAGATAAAAACAAAAAATGAAAAAGGGAACAGCCCAGGTTTTTCATCCTTTACATAGTATTTGAGTATTTCAGAGTTAAATAATATAAGATGTATGTCAAATAAATATCAAATTACTTTAGCTAGCAACTGGGGGGGGGGGGAGACAGGGTAGGTCCAGGATTGTGTTGCAAATACTTCTAACAGCTCGACAGTCAATTCGATTTTAAGTAAAAGCATTTATACCTTGGAAACTGGCAAATACTACAAATTAGGGTTCAAGTTGTTGTTGTTTGGTTTTCCAGATCTAAGAATTTGGTGGAGAAAATGTTAATAGTGCAGATGAAATTTAAAATTTATCGAGTGGACTTTTTTCCCTAAGGGTTGGTTGTTAACATTTACCAGCAAACCCCTTGATACACCCAATGGAGAAGGTATCATTTGATCTGATTTTCCCAAGAAGTTAAGCATTATCAAAACCAGAGGTGAGACATGAGTGCCTTTCAGACATATTACATTACCTGTACAAAGTCATAAAAATAGAAGGTGGAATGTCTTGAAAAAAATCATCAAAAGAAAACATCATGAAAAGAATAGCAAGAAGACCAGTTTATATTGAATAGAGTATGTGAAGGAGAGGGCTGTATAATAAGTCTATTGACAAAGGAACTAGGAAGAGGAAAATCTAACACCATACACCAAGATACGGTCAAAATGGCTAAATTATTTTAGAAATAAAGGATGATATCATAAATAAAATAGGGAAGCATGGATTTTTTTTTACCTGTTGAGAGAGAGAGAGAGAGAGAGAGAGAGAGAGAGAGAGAGAATATTAGGGGAAGTAAAACAGATAATTTGGATTACATGAAATTAAAAAGGTATTGAACAAACAAAACTAATGCAGCCAAATTAAAAGGAAAATAGGAGGCGGAGAGAAATTTTATAGCAATTTTCTCTGATAAAGGTCTCATTTCTCAAATATATAGGGAAGTGAGCCAAATTCTTACAAATAAGAACCATTCCCCAGTTGATAAAGGATCAAAAAATATGAACAGGCAATTTTCAGAAGAATAAATTAAAGTGATCTATAGTCATAGGAAAAAATACTCTAAATCACTATTGATTAGAGGAATACAAATTAAAACAACTTTGAAGTACCATCTCACACCTATCAGATTGACTAAAATGACAGAAAGAAAATGACAAATGCTGAAGGGGATGTAGAAAAATTGTGACATTAATGCACTCTTGGTGGAGCTGTAAATTAGTTCAACCATTCTGGAGAACAATTTGGAACTATGTCCAAAAACCATAAAACTGCATATATTCTTTGACACAGAAATACTATTACTAGGTCTGTATCCAAAAAAAAAGATCAAAGAAATGGGGAAAAACCCTTTTTTTGGACAAAAATATTAATAGTGTTTTTTTTTTTTGTGATGGCAAAGGAGAACTGGAAATCAAAGGGATGCCCATCAACTGAGGAATGGTTGAACAAGTTGTGGTATATGGTTGTGATCAAATACTACTCTGCTATTAAGGAAAAGGATGAGCAAGATGGTTTCAGAAAAACTCAGGAAGCCTTATATGAACTGATGCAAAGTGAAGTGAGAAGAGCCATAAGACCATTGTACATAGTAACAGCAATATCGTAAGGATGATAAACTATGAAAGACAGAAGCTCTGATCAAGACAATGATCCAAGACAATTCCAAAGGACCCATGATGAAAAAATGTATGAGAACTGATGAACTCTGAATGCAGATTGAAGCTTACTTTAAAAAAAATTTTCTTTATTGTTATTGTTTAAATATTTAGTTTGTTTTTTCTTTTGCAATGAGCCTAATATGGAAATGTTTTGCATGACTTCTAACATATAATTGATATCAAATTGCATGCCTTCTTGAGTAGCATGTATGATGAGATGGGATGAGAGGGAGGGAGAGAATTTTCAAACTCAAACTTTTAAAAAAAATGATTGTTTAAAGATTTTTTTTACATGTGATTGGAAATTATTTAATGAAATATATAAAATAATTATTTTTTTTCAAAAAGAAAAGTTGACAAGAGCTACATTGTGAAGAAATCTAAATGCCAGAGAAGTTTAAATTTTATCTTGAAGGCAAAAGGGAGTCTCTGAAGCTTCTTGAACAGGAGAGTGACATAGTCAGATGGATGCTTTGGGAATATTTAGGATTAGGGGAGCCAGGTGGTAAAGTGGACAGAGTGCTAGACCTGGAGTCAGGAAGATTCATCTTCCCAAGTTCAAATCTCACTTCAGACATTTATTAGCTGTGACCCTGGGCAAGTCACCTAAACCTTGTTCATCTCAGTTTTCTCATCTGAAAAAAGAGCTGGAAAAGGAAATGGTAAACAACTCCAGTATCTTTGCCAAGAAAACCCCAAATGGAGTCACAAAGAGTTGATCAGGACTGAAAATGACTGAAGACATAGTTAGGATTTGAAAATCCTCTAGAAGATGAAGAAGGGAAGTAACTTGAAGTTATTTGGAAAGCAATTAGAAGGTAACTGCAACAGTTCAGACAAGAGATAAAGAGGACCTGAATTTAAGTCATGGTTGTTTGAGTGGAGAGAAGGGGCCAGGTACAAGAGATGCCTCTTGGTCCCCTCCCCTTAGGTTATACATCCAACCTTGACTACTTAGGAAACAGGCAGGTAAGAGGACCTAAATTTGTCATTTATTAAGGAAGTTAATACTTGGGGAAATCTAGAGCTAATTTCCAATGGTATTACTATGGAATATTTGTTTGTTATTATTGTGGATTTTTTTCCAACTCAAGGAGAGAAAGACCTTTTTATATGAGCTCTTAAGATGCAATAATGACAGTATTGTAGATAAAAGTAACTAGTGTCTATATAGTGACTTAAGGAAGGTTAAATACTTCACATTTGCTGATTTATATGTACATACGTAGGGAAATAAGTATTAAACTTGGAGTTAAAGAGACTTAATTTAAATCCTAGCTCTACAACTTACTTCTGCTCTTATCATAAGAAATTTCTCCTTTCTAAAACTGAGATTCCTCATCTGCAAAATGAAGGGATTAGACCAGATGGTCATTGAGGTACCTGCCTTCCAACTCTACCTTTATGTACCTTATCCAAGTCTTACATGAAGGGTAGAACAAGGACAACATTGTTCTGTTCCAGTAAAATGTCACATGATACATAGTAGGCAGAGTTCAGTGAGACAATTGGTAGCCCTTCAACTTCTGGTCAATCAGAGGAGAATAAATCTAGAGACAAATTGGATCTCAGAGGCCATCTACTCCAAATCCCTCATTTTACAATTGAGGAAACTGAGGCCCAGGGAAGTTAGGTGAGTTGCCCACGGTCACATAGGTAGTGTCAGAGATAAGATTAGAAACCGGTCTTATAACCTCCCTACCAGTATTCTTTCCACAGTGCCTTCCTAATCATCCTTCTGTATGGCAGTAGAAATGGAGAAAGCTAAGATTACTCCCAACTTTGCCACTAAATAGCTGTATTAACATAAGTAAGTCATGTCCCTTCATTTCCTTTTCTTCAAAATGTGATAATACCTTAAGTATCTGTGAAATATTGATGGGACATAATAGAATTATTCTGAAACTCAAAATAAGATCATCTATATCAGGATGTGGAATTGACCACGGTCATCCTTGGGAGCTTTGAAAGGTGGGAAGAATCATTAGAAGCATCCTTAGTCCCTGCAGGAGGAATCAGAGACCACCAAACTGGCAACAGTAGTTGAGTTGAGAAAGGAGTCAGTACAGCAGTCAAGATATCTCGCCCCTCAAAGATCCAGTTCTGCTAGCAAAGGAAAGACTCATTTATCACCAATGTCTTGTCCTGAGGCAAATTCACTGGGGCTCCTCGAAGGGAGAAAAATACCCCAAGGTCAGGAGTCATGGGGTAGCCTTGGGACATATGTGTATTCCTCAAATGGGCAACTTTGTGACTTTCAACATTATGTCCACTATCCACAGGGACTACATGCATGCAGAGCGGAAATTGTAAACACGATTGAGGAATGTTGCATAATTTGTTTGTCCTATACTTCTCAGTAAATATATCTTTTTCTAAAAGCAAATCAATGTCAACTGGCTAATCAGTATTGGGGGAATGTATCAGATGAGACTCATGAGAGATATTATTGGAAGCTACAGTCCCTCCAGGTTAATTCTCAAATCCTGAGGGAAGGAATCTTTAGCCACCCTCTGAGGACCCAACCTTCCAGTGCTAATGGTGGTTGAAACAATGAGTCCAGAGGAGTTTCTACATTAGGAAAATCAATAGAAGGGGAGGAGGGGTGAAGAGGCATCATTAACAGTCACTGGAAGATAAGCAAGAATAATCAGGTACTTAGTCATGGAGTATAATCAGGAAAAATATTTACTAGTAAAAATTTGCGTGAGTTTAATCTTGTAGGATGTGTGAATAAACTTCAGTTTAAACTCCACATTCATGGTTTATCTGGAGCTGTGATTTAACAGCCATTACAGATCTACTTTAAAGGTATGCATGGGCAAATTATGCCATCTGATTTTAAAGACTTTCATTAATATAAACGGCAAAGTGTGTTCGAACTTCCAAGTGCATTCAGTTGGATGTGATTAAAACACTAGAATGCACATAAAATTATGAAAGAAAGCAGTAATTTACTACCAGCAAGATTTCTTCAGAATTCAAACTCGAGCCTAATTGCAGAATTTTATGAGACCTTAATAGCTTCCATTTAGAATTCATAATTGCCTGCTTTTTCAAACAATATCTTAGTTTTGAGCAGCTCACTATTCAAAAGAGCATTGGATAAATAGGCAGAAGGCCTGAGTTTTAAGCCCATAATTCCCACTAACCCACTCATCACCACCACTAACCCACTCATTACCACCACTATACTGCTCATCACCAACCATAATCAACTATGTAACTTTGATTACTCTCCACCCCAGTTAAAATGATGGAATTGGATCTGATGGACTCTGTGGTCCCCTTGAATCTTTATAAATTTCTGGATGCTAGATAACAATATAAAACATGGTTTATATACATAGGGTGTTCCAGATTCAACAGGATGCATTAGGCCTTGTGATAAAATAGGGAGTGTGGTTCTTGAAGTCCATCCAGATAGTCTGTGTTCAAATCCTACCTCCCACATTGTTAATAGTTGTGTGATAAAGTGACAAGCCCTTTACCATCCCTGAGTACCTCTTTATCTATATATAAGGGCAGAGATGTGCTGGCAAATATTTAACAACCAACTTTCTAGGAAGCATGACATACATTTAAGTTTAATATGAATTATTAACATTTTTCTATCATTTTCTTAAGTCTAGGCAGTCAACAAAACAATAAATGAAGCTCTAATTTATAGATTTGACTGATTTTTGAGGTGCAAATCGTCACTTTGAAAATTTAACAATCAACTCTCTGGTCAACTGGAAATGACTCCAGCACACCAATGTGAGTCTATTTTCAAGCTATTCAGACACTGATTTGTCTAAACCTGCATGGGAAAGGGCCAGGGATATACCTGTAATGACAGACTGACCAGAGGGCTGCCTGTATCATCAGCTACCATCCCCATGACCAGAGAAAAATATTCCTAGTTCCAATGTTCTTTGAATCGTTTGTTTCAACAGGCTGTTGCAAAAATCAAATGAACTGATGGGAGGGAGGGAGGAAGGGAGGAGGAAGAAAGGACATTCCCTTCCACCCAGAAATATGAGCTCTTACTTATATGACTATATTTGGTTTGGAAAATTGATCATATCTTCTGTAATGTTAATGGGATTTAAGATGTTCTCACCTACTAATAGGCTTCACAGTGGAGCTCATTAAGGGAAACTTGCTTAGGGGAGGCTTGCTGGTAGGAAGTCTTCACATCTTTTGTTAATTTCTAATTAGGCACTGAGTCACAAGGGTTGTGATGCCCTCTGACTGTCAAAAGGCTATATATGTACTCTGAGTTTTGGGGCTCAATTTTGGGGCTCAATCATTGGAAGACTGTTCCTGTGATTTGACCAGATGAGGCTCTGGGTATTCGTTAAGGAGTCCCCCAGTTTTGAAAACCCCGGATGTTGGTGCTTCTCTCTTTGGTAATTATGTATTACCTTTGTCAAACAGTTGGATGAATCTGTTGATGTGTGTTAATTTCTCAGAAAGTTAGAAGCCCTTTCTGTTGATCTTTATTTCTTGGCTTGTATTTTCTCTGTTTTCTTTGTTTGTACTTTCTCTGAAATTCAGGTTGCTGACTTTTCTCCTGAACTAGTGAATGTAATTAAAAAAGATTGCTGACCCCTTGAATCTTTCCTAGTAAAGCAGATCTAAGAACCTGTGCTAGCAGCCATCCTGGGGATGCCAGTGTGGTTGCTGTTACACCTTCACATCATCAAATTCCTAAGAGAATCTCTTAGATAACCCCACCCAAAAAAAGCTGATTGACTAGCCTTAGGGAAAGATATTTACAAAATAGCAATCCAAGGGCACAACAGCAAAGGTCAATAGGTTTTCCATGGGGCTAATCTTTTTCCTTCCTTCCCTCTTTCCTTCCTTCCTATGTTTCTGTCTTTTGCCATCTTCCTTCTTTCTTCCTTTTCATCTTCTTTCCTTTTTTCTTTGTATTTTACTTCTTTTTTTCCTTTCCTTCTTTCTCCTCCTCTTCTTCCTCCTCCTCCTCCTCTTCCTCTTCCTCATCCTCCTCCTTTTTCTCTTTGATACCAAAAATAGAATAAAATTTTCTATAAATAACTAACCCCTTTCAAGGTTGCAGTGTCCTCATTACCAAATCTGGTAATCTTGAGTTTTTCAGATGCTACCAGTCTCAAAGACCAGAAACATGAAAAAACTTCCAATTTACATGAGAAAAAACACTTTTCAAATGAGACTGTTGGGGTGGGGGAAAGATATAGACATAACCCAAAGATGCCAATTGTTAATTGTTTTCACTTCATGGATGAACACTTTCTAACCTTTTACACATACTGCACTTCAGTTAAGTCTGTACATATGCTTCAACGTTTTTAAAAATGGTTTACAACCTGTTTCCAGTATCCTCAGAGACAAAGGAAGATCTTGGCTGACTGTTTAAGTAAAGAACAATTGTATTTTAATTCAATTACCTATGGACCAGTGCATTTAAGCTTTGTGACTTCTATACCAGGGTTGGACTTTGACTGAAAGCAAAAACATTGGAAGTAGGAAAGTTAAGTAGAATCAGGTCTTGGTTTTCCTTGGCAAACCTGGCTTTCAAGTTCTTGTTTACCTAATATAGCCAGGAGGGGGGGGGGGGGGGGAGGAAGGGATTCGGTTCTCCCTTGACTGCATTTTCCCCCTCTCCCTCCTATTTATTTTAAATTTGTAATCTATATGACATAATAAGAGATTTTACAACAGATTAATTAATCATCTCCACAAATAAAAAAGAATGTATGAAGTTGTAAGGGTTATGGGATTTAAAGATCTTCCATGCCCCATTGGACTTGCAGATGTAACAAGAAGGGGTGGAGCAAGAGGAAGTGGAAGCCAAGCTAGAGTTCCTGTGGTGGCTAGCGGTGGCAGCACCGGCGGCGGCGGAAGCAGCAGAGGCAGCCGCAGCTGCAGCATGAAGCCCTTTTTGAGTCAGCCAGAATTTCTGCTAAGGACTCCTGTTGAGGACTGCCAGGGGCTGGAGCTGCTGGGAGCATGCTTCCTGGAGGCTGGGTGGTTGCTGTGAGTGGGGAGATGAGGACCTTTGCCTGAGGTAGCCTCATCTGTTTTAAGGGCTTGAGAATGTGGGTGCTTTCTACTTTATCTACCTGTGCCAATTTCATAACTACTCTGATGGCTTTGACTTTCTGGTTTTGGGACTCAGTCATTTGGTATTTTAATAAATTTTCTAGATTATTCCCCCATATAGCAAGCCTGATATATTTTGTGATGGATAATTAAATCAGCATATCTGTAATTTCCATAGGCATTGTGAATATTGCATTGCTGATACAGAAGTACAGTAAAATGAGGCAAAAAGTTTATCCCTCTGAATGGAGATACAGTCTTTCTGTTGGAACTAGATCCTTTCCAGTGTTCCTTCCAATTCTAATTCTTAGAATTCTGGAGATTATGTGAAATGTGGGTGTATATAAAAGACAAGGAATTCAATGGACAAATTGAGAAGCTTTCTAGTCCAGTCTTCATAATATAATTTAAATTCTTTGTGTAACACCAAATTTAATAGCCATTCCACCTGATATTATGGATACCAATGCTTACCTTTAAAAAAAATAGAGAAAGTTATTGTTTATCACCTGAACACAGTTAGGTGAGCATAACAAGAGAGTAACTAGAATGTCCTTATGAATTAGCAGCACTAGAGGACTAAAGAAGCTAGCTTCCATGTATTAGAAAGATTGAAAGCTGCATTTCCTAAAAGAATGGCACTTAAGTATTAGGCTATGGAGAAAATACACTAAAAAGAATTCTTGAGACATTTAACTGCCATCCTTAGAGACCTGAATAATGGGACTCTTTCCAGAGATGAGAAGTCAAGGTTTGCAATTGATGGATAGGTGTGACTATCATTTCTTCACTGTCAAAACATTTAAATATGTATTTGTATTATTCTTTATACTGCTAACAAATTATAAAGTCAGTATCATTGATGCTTTAAGTTTATGAGACAAGCTTATATGAGAGAGGAAGAAGAGAGGAAACTAATGGAAAAAAAAATTATCCTGGTTTATTTTATATGATGCAGGAAGGGTGGGTAAAAGCTAATGGATGAATTAATGAGATCATAGACTGAATGCTGGATAGGACCTTAGAGGCCATGTTGTCCAACTGACTGTTGTTGCTTTTGTCATTGTTTAGTTGTTTTCAGTTATGTCCAACTCTTTGTGACACCATTGGGGTTTTCTTGGCAAAAAATACTAGAGTGGTTTGCATTTCCTCCTCTCATCACTTTACAAATGAGGAAATTAAAGCAAACAGGGCTAAGTGACTTGCCCAGGGTCACACAGCTAGTAAGTGTCTGACACCAGATTTAAACTCAGGAAGATGAATCTTATTGAATCCAGGCCCAGCACTCTACATACTGTACTAACTAGCTGCTAACTTACTATATAAATGTGGAAACTGACATTCAGAAAGCTTAAATAACTTTCCCCAGTGCCACAAATCTAGTATGTGTATGTGGCAGTATTTGAACCCACATTTTCTTGACTCGAGGTACAGTACTCTATTCACTACATCACACTGCCATAAATTATTATTACTGTTATTTTTGTTATCACCTTTGTATTATGAAATATCAAAATATAACCCTTAATTGCTAATAATACTTGCAGAATAATAATGAAAAAGAAATTATCTTAATGACCACGTAAGTAGGTTACATACTGAGTCAGTAGACTTAAACCCTGAAATATTTTGAAGGATTTTTCCATTTCTATTTGTCATAACTGCTCTGTATTTTAGTACAAGTATAAAAATAAATAAGAATTTTCTTCCATTGGGAAGTCTATTCCTTTATTATATTGGATAATCAAATTCATGTACAAAATGAAATAATATATTCTCCTTCATTAAGACATCAATTTATCCCTAAATATAGTTATATTATGTGAACAAACTTGTTGTCTATTTCATTTTACCATTTTTAAATGTTATAGGTTATCAAGGTAGAAGACTGGGTTTGTATTAAAAGAAGTGTAATTTCTATTTATGTCACTTATTATGTGCCTAAGATGAATTAATTTAATATTACTAAGTTCATTTTCTAGTCTATAAAGTGATTTAATGGGACATCTTCTAAGGTTCCTTATAGCTCTAAGTCTTGATTCCCTCACTGGGGAGATATAATCTATATTCTTATTTATCCTATGGGAAAATATTCTTGACACCCTTCCCCTGCTTGTTAGTATTCTCTCCCTCCTCAAATTATCTTTCTCTTATTAATTAGTCAACAATAATTTATTGTGTCCCCTAAACGGCAGGCATCATGCTAGGTAATGGGTATACAATGACAAAAAGGAAAGTCTTTGTCATAAAGTAGCTTATGTTGTTATCGCCCCTCCTCTAGTAGACTGTAGACCTCTTAAGGGCAAGAACTGGCTTTCTTGTCTTTACATCTCCATCATCTAGCACTGTTTCTTCTTATTTCGGGGGGGGGATTTGATACTTATTCATATAAAAGATATTTATAAACTTAAATATACCATAAAATTAGACATTATTACAATGAGAAAGGAAATGGAGGATGAAAGAAAAAAAAACAAAGAAAATGATCGCAAGGATGGTCCAAAGATTTATGAAGTACCTTCCTTAAAAAAAAATACTCTGGCTTAGGAATTTCCAATTCAATTATCCCTATTCTGCATATGAGAAAACAGAGAGAAGAGAAGTGATAGGTCTATGATTCTATAGATCATAAATAGTCATAGATTTAGTGGTAAAAAAAAGGATCTCATAGGCTACGTAAGCTCACTCTTTCAATTTATAATTGAGGAATTTGAGGCTTAATTAAGGAGCTTAAGGAAAAAGAAAAGAACAAAGATTGAGATATCTACTATATGACAGACAAAGTGTTAGCTAAACACTTCGTAAATATTATCCTATTCACAACAACACTGTGGGAGAGTTGCTATTGTTGTCTCTGTTTTACAGTTGAAGAAACCCAACTACTCAAAGATTAGCTGACTTACCTAAGGTCCCAGAGCTAGTAAATCCCTGAGGTCGTACTTGATCTCAAGTTTTCCTGACTCCAGTCCCAACACTTTATTCAATTTGCCCAGTACCCCAGAGGAAACAAGTAGCAAATCAGAATTCAAATCCAGATTCTTCAATGACTAATCTAGTGTTATTTCTGTCAAACTACATCACATCAGAGAGAAATTTCCAGCCCAGACTTTCTGATTCCAAATCTTGAGCTCTTTCTATAGAAATACAATGTCAGATAAGTGAATTATTCTCCTTCTCTTTTGTCCTGCCAATTAACTGTAATGGTTCTGGCTGCATGATGTTTTCTGCTTATTCATTTTGTCTTTGCAGGGTTCATCTCCAGTCTGACTCGTGGAAACAGCTGCAATTCTTGAATTTTGCATCATGGCTCTTGAGCACCATTTGCAAATTTAATTTAGGCCCTGGCAAAGAAGGGATCCATTGGTTGCTTTCTGTTAATACTGACTCTCATTTCCCTACTAAGTTTCCAAATCACTGATTTCCATATGGCAATTGGGAAGCCTTCATTGAAATTGGATCTCCTTAGTCTTCTCCTCTTAGAAACAACGAGGGTAAATTGTCATTATTTCATTTACCCACATGGAAGGTTTTCACATACTGCAGACCTAGGTCTGGACTTTGGTGCCTCCATGTTTCTTCTCGTGATTCGTTGTTTTAGTTAGTCCCCAAGGACATGGGGCTTTACTCTCAGATCATAATTACCATTTCCACATCAGGGTCTGCTGGTCAAACTCCCTTTTGTTGATCTGTAGCTGTAACAATTGTACCCATTATGTGATGTTAACTGAATATGATTTCTTCTACATGAGGCTTTCATGGAATGTAGCTTTTCATGATTTGTTCCTAGCATTATGAAATCTCTTAAATTCCCTAAGTTTCCTCTTATTCATCTGGGATTATAGACAAGGTGGAGACAAAGTAGGGAGTCTTTATTTTTTTCCTTTGAAGTTCACAAAAGTCTTCCTTGCCACAGTTTTCTTTCATTTTTCCTCAGTCTTCCATTTTCTTCCCAACAGTAATAATATCTCCCTTTTTAAAATCACACATTTAAGTTTACAAGGTTCATTCCTCCCAATAATCTTCCAACATAGGCAGTAATAGTCCAGTTAGCCCCATTTTATAAATGAGAAAATTGAGACTCAGGAAGGTAAAGTGATTTGTCAGCAAGGGTTCACACTATTGGCAAGTGTATGAACCAGAAAACAAACCCTGATCTGACTTCAAGTAGGGCATTACTTCCGATCAGTTATTATTAAGCATTTATTATGTGTCAAGCACTCTGCTAAGCCCTTTGAGTACAAAGACAAAAACAAATCAGTCCATATGTTCGAGGAGTTTCTATTGTAACGTGGGATACAACATGTATATCTATGGGCATATTGCAGATTTTCCCCAGCAGAATGGGAGGATGGGGATAATTTGTGCCAAAGGCCACAAAGGGAACTGAAGCAGATGCTGTCGAGTGATTAGAGCTTGGCCAGACATTAAAGATGCTAAGATCATGCACTTCCTCCCAGGCCATCACCAGTCACCCTGACTTTTGTCTTGGTACTGGTCTCTGATGTCTCAGGAAGAGAGAGTAAGGCTAACAACTTTGTGAAACTCTGCCTCACTTAAATCTAATTCATGTGTGAGTCAAGATATCACCCATGATGGCAAAAACTGTCTTCAAAATCTAAAGACAAACAACAACATTGGTCTGTTTAAAGCAAATTTTCAGTCTATATTTTCTCATTTTTTTCAAGAATCCATAAACAAGAATTTATAAGCACCTACTAAGTCACAGGCCTATTTTCTTCAAAATGTCCATTTCTGCCTGACCATGGAGATATTATTTGTAGAAAAGCCTTCATGTGATTCAGACCTACCTGCCCCATAAAACTTTTTTTTGGGCAGGGGAGAAGTCTGGGTAATTGGGGTTAAGTGACTTGCCCAGGGTCACATGGCTAGTAAGTGTTAAGTGTCTAAGGTCCAATTTGAACTCGGGTCCTCCTGACTCCAGGGCTGGTGTTCTAATGCCACCCCATCTACTTCAGAGTTCTTCATTGACTTGATCATTCTGTTTTTCATTTTTAGGATTCACTATTTCTGTCTTAATGGGCAGAATGTCATAGTAGAAGGAATATTCGACTTTGATTCAAAAAACTTTATTTTGCATCTTTTATCCAACACTATGAAACTGTAGGCAAATTACTTAGTCTTGAGTTTTAGTTTCCTAATCTGTAAAAAGAAGAATGACAATACTGAAAGCGACTACCCTGTAAGGATCCTCAGAGAATCAAACAGATGACAGGATATTTGAAGTACTTTTTTAGTCATAGGAAACTACCATTCAAGTCATTAAAGGCCACAAATAGCAAGAACAATGATAATAATCATAGCCAGCATTTATATAGCATGTTTGAGAGGCAATATACTATAGTACAGAGAATGATCAATTTGGAAACAGGAGGGTCTGTATTCAAATCTCACCTCCAACTTACTATGAACATTTCTCTGGGCCTTTCTGGGCTTCAGCTACCTCATTCATAAAATGAAGGACTTGGACTGCATGGCCTCTATGGTCCCTCCCAAATACAAATCTGTGAATTCATGAACCCAATCAAAGAATCATCACCAATGAGAATCACAACCCATTTATGACTGAGTAGGCAATTTCTAAGGAGCACATGGCTTTTGAGTGATTTATACAACTAGTGAGTTTCAGAGGCAGGCTTCTAAGCTCATCACTCCCTCTTCTACACTATGCAGCTTCTAAAAAATGCCATATAAATGCAAATTTTTATTATCATTTATTGCTGTAGTTATGTGATTATTTATCTGAAGTATCTAATGATCTATCCTTAGGACAATATCTTAGTACTACTATATTTTAGAAAACCACAATGAACACATAATCAATTTGGTTTAATAGGTCTTGGTCTTATCTACTAGTATGTAGACACTTTTTGATGAACATGGTGTTCATGTCCTGCTAAATGGTGTCTTTTGTGATTGCAACTTCGCAGGCAACACCCAAGAGATCTTCCTTAATTTAAGCAAATTTGTGTTGACCCTAAGTTTTCACATAATGGTTAGAAAGTAGTTGATATTTCCTGATTCATAGCAGAAATTGAACACTTGATAGGATAATGGCACCAATCACAACTCACACTAACAACTTTATTCCCTGATACTGCCACATCTAACTCTGTTATTATTTGCTTTGCTTAGGAACAGTTGATATCATGTGGTCAAAAGACATGAACCAATAGTTGTCAAAAGACAAAATATAAGCTACCAATGTCCATGTGAAAGATGACTCCAAACTACAAATATGAAACTGAAAACTGCAACTGCTTAAAGGTTTCACCTCATGTCCCACAGATTGTCAAAGATGGAAAAAAAATGAAAATGGTAAATAGTGGGTGAACTGTCTGTGGGAAGATAGGAGACCTCTTGCTCTAATGCTGGAGATTTGAATTGGCCCAATTCATTCTGGAAAACAGTTTGGATTTATACTAGAAATGTGACTAAACTCTCTCTCTCTCCATCTCTCCCTCTCTCTCTCTTCCTCTCTCCCCCTCTCTCCCATCTTCTCTCCCCCTTTCTCCCTCTCTTACCCTCTCCCCCTCCCCTTCATTTTCTCTCTATGTAATATACATGATGTGTAGATATAGATACATGTAATTTATGTATGTTAGTGCCAATTAAAATTTTTTTGAGAGACAGTTTCTGGGTAATAGAATCATTTTATTGATAAGGCCAGCATGCCTATTAAAAAAAGGATGGTCATTTGACCACCTCTCTTAGATCAAAGGCAATCAAAGCAGGCATGCTCATAGCTTATATGCCCTTTTGGAAGAGGGGTAACAATTAACTCTGATTAACAGGTAATTAGAGAATGAATATTACAATAAGGGGTAAAGAGTGACATGTCACCCATGGAAAGAGAGCGTTTCTCTATACCCACACCACCATCATTCTTGGGCAATTTAGAAAAAAGAGTCTGTTTCTACCCAAGTTTGTTTAAATGCAATTCACCATGAACTAGAGATTCCTTGTAAGGTTGGGTGGTTCACTCAGGCCTCATAGTCTGAGGTCTTGAAAACAGGAAAAGAGGGAACTGTGAACTTACTTTAGTAACTAGGTATTTTAGGTCATCCCCAAATCACTAGTTATTAATAATCATATCTCTCCCTCTATATATATACACATAGATATATGTATATGTGTGTATGCATATAACTATGTATGTATGCATAATGGAGAAATGACATTTGTCCTAACTACCTTACAGAGTAGTTGTATCAAATATCCTAAGTAAGACTCTTTGCAAGCCTCGAGATGCCATATAAATATAATTTATTTTTATTTTCTCAGCTTTCTTTTTCCTATCTAAAAATGGAATTGGGCTAGAGGATCTCCAAGGCTGTTCAAAACCCAAGTGTTCTATGATTCTCCAGCCAAATGAAGAATCTATGGTCTCATTGCACCGGGGAAAGCTAGATATCAATTTATTCCTTTGGGTTTTAATTTTTTAATTTATGGAATAAAACAAGTATTTCTATAATATAGTATAATAAAAAGATGATTGCACATTAAACTGAAAATCTATTATGCATAAGTTGCTATTCCTTTTAAATATATAATAAAATTATTATATAAAATTATTTTTTGTTCACTCCCTCCCCTGCCCTAGAGATGGCTATCATTAAGACATGAATAGGGATAGATAGATAGATAGATAGATAGATAGATAGATAGATAGATAGATAGATAGATAGAT
>NW_027185804.1:32315829-32334880 GCF_028583685.1 Petaurus breviceps papuanus
GATAGATAGATAGATAGATAGATAGATAGATAGATAGATAGATAGATGATAGATAGATAGATATACCCACACATTCACATACATATACATGCACATTTACACACACTCATACAACATAGTTTACTACTCTATATATAGAGATACATATATGAAGACATCAACTTATATATGTATATGTATACACATACACAAACAGGTATATATGTGTGTACTTGACCCAACAATATCATAACTGTGCATAGACACCCCAAGGAGCTCAAAGAGAGAAGGAAAAATCCTATGTATAGTAAAATATGCAAAAAGTGTTTTGTAGGGGGAAAAACTTGGATGAAACATGGATGCCCATCAGTTGAAGAAAGGTTGAATAAACTGATTTTTCAAATGTGATGGAATATGAGTGTGGAGTAAGAACCAATAGATATGACAATTTCAGAGAAGAACAGGAAAACATATGTAGGGTGGCAACAGACTAAAGTGAGTAGAATCAGAAGAATCATTCCTATAATATTAAAGGAGAACAATGCTGAAAGACTTTGGAATTCTAAGCAATACAATGATCACTCATAACTTCTGAGAAAGACAGTTGAAGCAGACTTCTTGCCTTCCATTGAAGAGGTGGCGGAATACTGGTATAGAATGGGGCACCTGGTCAGGAAATGTGTCCATTTGTTTTGCTTCCTTCATCTTCACTGAATCATGGGCAGATTCCATTTATCATGGGAATCAGTAGTAAATAATGGCAATAGAAAAAGAGCATCGATGATAAAAGGAAAGCAGAGGAAATAAGAATAAATCATATTTATATGTTATCTCAAGGCTTACAAAGAGTCTCACTTAGGTTACTTAACAGAATTACCTAGTGAGGCAGTTAGGACAAATAGTATTTTTCCAATCTACATGTAAAGAAGCTGAGGATCAGGAAAAATTAAGTGACTTGTCCATGGTCACATAGCCAATAAACGTTAGTGACAAGATTCAAATGCAGATCTTCTTGTTACAACATCTTGTAATTTACTACATCATCTTCCTTAAGGTCACTCAGAAAGTGAGTAGTAGAGCCAAGTTTAGAACCTTTATCATGATTTCTTATCCAATAGTTCCTTTTAGTAAAATAACAACAATTTATGTGGTACTTTAAAGTTTTCAAAACACTGAAACTATGTCATTTTATCTTCACAATAATCTTGATGGTATTATTGTTTCTACTTTACAGATGAAGAAACTAAGGCATATAAAGGTTAAATGATTTGCCTAGAATCCCATAGATAGTATGCACCTAATGATGAGTTTGGACTCAGATCTTTCTAACTCTGTCCAATACCTTATCCACTGCACCACCTATCTACTGACAGTATATCAAATTGTCCCATATCTCATTTTTAGCATATGTTTGTTTTTTAATTTCCCAAGTGCTTAGAAGTGCATTAATTGAGCATTCCTATGCTGTGTCTTACTGTCCTAAATCTGGAGGTTCCTTCAGCTACCATATGCAGCATGCTATCCTACTCGATGAAGTCAGGCAATCACAGGAGTCCCAAAACTATTTATCTCACTTTGTGTGACTTTTGGGACTGACTGCAGCTGTGTCTGCAGACTTCTAGTCGCTGTGCTAAGGAGACTGCTTTTTCCATTTGATCCAGCTGCCAAGTAACAAATTGGAAGAGGTCCAGAGGTGGGCAACCAGGATGTTGAGGGAAGCTTAAGGAAAATGCCCTATGAAGATCAGTAGAAAGAACTAGTCAAGTTCAGGCTAGAGAAGAGGAGACAGCTCATGAAAGCAGTCTACAAATATTTAAAGAGCTGTCACGTGGATCAGAGAATAGACTTGTTCTGCTCGACTACAGAGAGCAGAGTGAGGAGCTATGGCAGGAGGCTGCAAAGAGATACATTTAGTCTCAATGTCAGGGCAGGGGGAGGTTGGAATGCTTCCAAATAGAACTCTCCAAAAGAAAAACAGCTTTCTCATGTGGTAGTGAGCTCACCATCACGTCTTTTTTCAAACAGAGACTAGATGGTCATTTGTCAGGAATATTGTACTGGGAATTCCTGTTCAGGTATGGATTGAACAAAGGTTTCTTTGAGTTCTGACATTCTGTGCTCCTACCCCCATTACTGCTCTGATAATTTTTCTAAGGTTTTTATATCTCTAGCATACTATGCTATAAGATATATTCTCCCTTCCCCATTCTTTCTTCACTTTCCTTCCTCTTCTCTTCCTCCTTTCTCCTTTTTCCTATTTCCTCTCGCTCCCAGATCTGATATTCAGTTCACAACTAGATCAAAATGGGTTCAAGAAGTAGGTCTTAATTCTTCATTCCATCCAAAAATGGAGAAGTTCTGCAGGCTCATAAATGAGTTTATGGCAAGGCAAACAACCCCCTCCCCAGTGGTCAGATAATACAGACAACTTTCCCAAAGTTGAATCCTGTGACTACATTAAATGTTAACTCACATTAAAGCTTCCTTAGGACAAGAAAAAAATAACATAAATGAAAACTGATTCTTAGCTACTTTTGTATACCTGAGATTTGTGTTTAATGACTGAGATTGAAAGCCTATTAGCTTCCTTAGAAACCAATGTGTGCCCTCACTGGAAGAGCAGTTGAAATGTTGGCTGCGGGATCCCCCAGCACAGTGTGAGAACACAGCTTGAAAAAAGCCCTCACTCCTTTGTGCCAGAGGAGGAGAAGGCAAACGATAGAAAAAAAACCTTAGCAAATTGAGATGTCTGTGCTTTTCCTCTCTTCCTCTTAGTCTGAATTCCTTTAAAGAATGAAAGAGAAAAAAAGAATGAAAGAAAACCCAGGAGGAAAAGAGAGGGGGATGAGAATAAGCATTTAAATAATGTCTGCTATGTCCCAGGAACTGCTGTGTGCTTAGCATTTTTATAAATAGAGAAATTACTTGTGACTATTATTTAACTGAAAAAAATCTTTATTGTGTCATATTCCTAATCTGGCCTTGTTTGTGTGTAATACAAAATTCACCACATTATTTGCACATGCATTCAACGAATTCTGTGTAGAAAAAGTAGAGTGAGACAGTGGACAAAGCACTGGACATGCAGTCAGGAAGAACTGACTTCAAATCCTATCTCAGACATTTATTAGCTGTGGGATCCCAGAAAAGCTACTTAACCCCTTTTTGCCTCAGTTTCCTCATATGTAAAATAAGAATAATAATAGCTATTGCCTCATAGGTTGTTGTGAGGATCAAATAAGTGCTTAGCACAGTGCCTGGCACATGGTAGAGACTATAGAAATACTATTATTGTTGCTATGGTTACTATTAATTATAACAGAGAAGCTGCATGGTTACAAATGGATACAAAGATGGTTTCCAAGTCAAGGAGACCTAGGTTCAAGTCTTTGACTAAATCTGACACATATTCACTGTGTAACCCTGGACAAGTGACTTAAAATTTTCAGTTTTGCAGGAAATTCTCTAGGAATATAAATCACAGCATAGGATCAATGGAAAGTAATAAAGGAAATTTCCTCACTGGATGTTCCCTTAGGGTCAGTAATATCACAAGTTTAGTCTGTTTTTTAAAAGTAAATCCATATAATTCCCTGTTCTAAGCACAAAGATATATAGGATGCCCCAAAAGTCTTAGTGCAATTTTAAGCTTTAAAAGCTTACAAACAGTTTAAGTTCAAATAACCTAAAGCTATTTAGATGCCCTTTATTTAAAATAAGAAGGTTTTTAGATGGCATTGTAGAAACAGGACTTCTGCATGACTCTGGCTTCCACTTCCTCCAATTCATGTAAAAATGTAGATATTACAGGAACAGGGAATTTGGGAGTGCAGTCCCATCTTTGCCTCCAGGGCAAGAAGCAGTTGAATCTCCGCAGGCATGCAGCCCCTGCCATGTAGCTGCTTCAGAGCTCCTGGACTACAGATTATAGGGGTACCAAGCCACCAGTCTGAGGGGTATACTTGCTTTAACCTGCTTGGATCTGGATCGCTGTTTAGGGTGGATGTTCTGGGGTGCATGACCAGTTTTCCAGAGAACATGTGAAGGTTCAGAGAGGGCACCCAACTAATAGCTCCAGCAGCTGAGAAAACCCCAGCAATTTGGGATAAAGCTCCCCTTCCTGGTAGCAGAGTTCTGCTGTGGAAAAAGGCTCAAAAGTCAAGTAACTGAGTGCCAACATGAGCAAGCAAAGCAAACAGAGTAATCCAAATTTAGACTCTTATTTTGGGCACAAAAAGGATCAAAGCATGGAACAGGAGGAAGACAGCCAAGTCAGAATTCCTGCACCAAAAGCTTCCACAAAAAATACAAGTTGGTTACAGGCCATAGAGGACCTTAAGAAGCATTTTGAAAACTGAATAAGAGAAGTGGAGGAAAAATTGGGAAGAGAAATGAGAACAATGCAAGAAAATTATAAAATGAGGGTCAACAACCTGATTAAAGAAAATAACACCTTAAAAAATAGACTAACTCAAATGGCAAAAGAGGCTCAAAAAGCCAATGAGGAGAAGAATGCCTTAAAAAGTCAAATTTTCCAGATAGAAAAAGAATCTCAAGAGCTCACTGAAGAGAATGATTCCTTCAGAATCAGACTGGAGCAAATGGAAGCTAGTGGCTTTATGAGAAATCAAGATACTATTAAACAGATCCAAACAAATAAAAAAAATAGAAGGCCATGTGAAATATCTCATTGGAAAAACCACTGAAATGGAAAATAGATCCAGGAGAGATAATTTAAAAATTATTGGACTACCTGAAAGCCATGATCAAAAAAAGAACCTAGAAATCATCCTTCAAGAAATTCTCAAGGAAAATTGCCCTGATGTTTTAGAACCAGAGGGCAAAAGAGAGGTTGAAAGAATCCACCAATCACCTCCTGAAAAAGATCCCAAAAAGAAAATTCCTAGGAATATTATAGCCAGGTTCTGGAGTTTCCAGATCAAGAAGAAATTATTACAAGCAGCCAAGAAGGAAAAATTTTAATATTGTGGAAACACAATCAGAATAACACAGGATGTGGCAGTTTCTTCACTGAGGGATTGAAGGGCTTGGAATATGATATACTGGAGGTCAAAGGAGCTGGGATTAAAACCAAGAACCACCTACCCAGCAAAACTGAGTATCATGTTTCAGGGGAAAATATGGTCATTCAATGAAATAGGAGACTTTCTCTTTTTTTTAAAGCAATTGGGCTTAAGTAACTTGCTCAGGGTTACACGGCCAGTTATTTCTGGGTGTGGTGCTAAGTATCTGTGCCCAGATTTGATCTCCAGGTCATCCCGACACGAGCCGGTACTCTTAAAGCTGACTTCTGATGATAGTCAACTAAGAAACAGGAAGAAGTCACATACACATAACACACAAACACACACACACACAAACACATACACATTGAATGACCATATTTTCCCCTGAAGCATTATACTCAGTTTTTCTGGGCAGATGCTTCTTGGTTTTAATCCTAGCTCCTTTGACCTCCAGAATATCGTATCCCAAGCTCTTCAATCCCTTAATATAGAAGCTACTAGATCTTGTGTTATCCTGATGGTGTTTCTGCAATACTCAAATTATTTCTTCCTCACTGCTTGTAATATTTTCACCTCGACCAGTGAACTCTGAAGTTTGGCCATGATATTCCTAGGAGCTTTCTTTTTGGGATCTTTTTCAAGAGGTGATCGTTAAATTTGTTAATTTCTATTTTGCACTCTGGCTCTAGAATATCAAGGCAATTTTCCTTGAGAATTTGTTGAAGGATGATTTCTAGGTTCTCTTTTTTTGTTTGTGGGATTTTTTTGCTTTTCTTTTGGAGGGCAATTGGGGTTAAGTGAGTTGCCCAAAATCACATGGCTAGTAAGTGTATTAAGTGTCTGAGGGTGTGTTTGAGCTCAGGTCCTCTTGACTCCAGGGCCAATGCTGTATTCACTGTACAACCTAGCCACCCCTAGGTTCTCTTTTTGATCATGACCTCCAGGTAGTCCAATAATTTTTAAATCATGTCTCCTGGATCTACTTTCCAGATCGGTGGTTTTTCCAATGAGATATTTTACATTGTCTTCAATTTTTTCATTTGTTTGGATGTGTTTTATACAATCTTGATTTCTCATAAAGTCATTAGCTTCCATTTGCTCCAATCTAATTTTGAAGGAATTATTCTCTTCAGTGATTTTGTGAAATTCCTTTTCCATCTGGGAAATTCAGCTTTTTAAGGCATTATTCTCCTCATTGGCTTTTTGGGCCTCTTTTGCCATTTGAGTTAGTCTATTTTTAAGGTGTTATTTTCTTCAGTATTTGGGGGGGGTGTCCTTTAGCAGGCTGTTGACTGGCTTTTCATAATTTTCTTGCATCATTCTCATTTCTCTTCCCAATTTTTCCTCCACTTCTCTTACTTGATTTTCAAAATCCTTCTTGAGTTCCTCCATGGCCTGTAAATAATTCATACTTTTCTTGGAAGCTTTTTCTGCAGGAGTTTCACCTTTGTTGACTTCTCATTCCATATTTTGATGCTTTCTGTCCCTGAAACAGGATTCTATGGTCTAATTTTGGTTCCTCTGCTTGCTTATCTTGCCAGTTAATTACTTGACTTTTGAGCTCTTTTCCACAGTAGAACTCTGCTTCCAGAGTGGAGAGCTTTGTCCCAAATCACTGGGGTTTTCTTAAATGTCATCAGTGGTCTGAGAAGGGTGCCCTCTCTGCACACCACAAGCCACCACAAGCTCTGGCACACTAGCAACTCACCCCAGGGCCATCACCCAAGACTGTGATCTAGATCCAAGTAGGTCAAAGCAAGAGCAATTACCCTCAGAATGGTCACTTGGTCCCCCTATGATCTGCAGGCCAGGATCTCTGGAGGCAGCCACCACACCTCTGCCACCTCTCACCCCTGGGGTGGAGGCCAGACTGTGCTCTTCCTTTACCCAGTTCCAACAGAGTTCCCCACTGACCTTTTACTTTCTCTTTGAAGTTTATGTGTTGAGAAGTCTGGAAATTACCACCGCTTCTCATGATTCGCTCTCTTAAAGCCTGCTCTGGCTGGTCTGGGCCGCAGGTCAGGGACGCCCAGGGCTTGGAACGGCTCATTTAAGACTGGACTCTGCTTCCAGTCTGGTGTGAAAAACACTTTCTGTCAGCCTGACAGGCCAGCTTCAGTGGGAGATTTTTTTCTCTCTGTCACTTTGTGGGTTCTGTAGCTCTAAAATGTGTTTACAGTCATATTTTACAGGTATTGGAGGTGGTTGTGGCCAGAGCTCACAGAATTTCCTGCTTCTACTGTACCATCTTGGCTCTGCCCCTCCTGTATTTGTTAATGCATGCCTGTGAGCCTTTTGAATCTATTGCCATTTTTCTAGGGAAAGGGATTGGATATGGTATGTCAATGACATAGAGAAAATCAAGCAGAGGAAACTCTTTCTACCAATGCAGGTCAGTACCTTTTCTTGACAGTAAGTTGCTCAGGATCATAGAGGGATCATGGATCAGATGTGAGACTTAAACTCAGATTTTCCTGACTTTTATACCAGTTCTCTATCCAATAAGACGGATTCCCTTTCCTCCAATTTCTGTAGTAGAGAAAATAAATAGCTGTGTTATACCTGATATCCAGATTGTACACTTAGTACTTTTTCTAGTGAGGACCCTACTACCTACATTTCAGTGCAACCTAAGACATGAGACATACCTAAACTTTGTTTCAGAGGTTTCCCTAGAATTACTACAGGGTGGAATAGATCTAAAAAGAGAGGGAAAATATAACAAAACTTTGGGGCCATCAGCCCTCCTCTGAATTGAACCTAGCTCTATGTGAGTTCAAAGAGATCTTAAAGATTAATTAATCTAAAACCCTAATCTTAGAGATGAAGAAACAGATATGTAGAAAGGCAGGATACCTTTTATGTAACTATAATAAGTTTGAATTGAAGTCTTCTGACTTCAGATTTAGGGTTTTTTTCCAGACTTATCAGTAGTAATTCAACATTTAAAGAGAATGCGGGAGGATATTCTCAGCCAAGGAAGTGGAATAAGCAAAGCTATTGAGGCTGGAAAACTTAAGGTCAAGTTCATGAGGTCTGCACCGTAACACATGGGCTCTAGCGTATGAGTATGTAAGAAAAATGGACCATCACTGAGTGATAAAGATTCATTCAATAAATGTTTATTGAGTAGCCACTGTAAGATAAAGAGGGTGTTTTGACAGACTGTGTTCTAGAATTGGAATCAGAAAATCTGAGTTTAAATCCTGTCTCTGATGCTTACCTGGCTATGCTATATCCCTCAAACTCTCAGACCCTTATTTTCCTTATATGTAATAATAATTTAATATAATGAGAGATGATAACAGCACCTACCTCACAAGTCTCTTTTCACAATCCAGGAGATAAAATATGTACAGTCCTTTATGAACTGAAAAGCATCATATAAATGGGATCTATGCTCTATGACATGCTCTCCGCTACGTATGAGAGAGATAAAAGTATAAAAAATGTTCAGTCCCTCCACTCAAGGAGTTTTCAGTCTAGTAGAATGAATAAGATATGCTGAGACAAGTAAAGAAAGTCATATATAATAACAATATGAGCGTAACATGTTGTGACATCAGATAGGGAAAGGTCACTTATGGATATGAGAGATCAAGAAAGTCTTCAAGGTAGGTATGGTATTTTAATTTGGCATCCTTGAAGGATAGATAATATGTCCACATGCAAAAATTTAAAAGGAAAAATGATCGTTTTCAGGCATAGGGAATGGTATGAAACAGAAGGATGTGTTCTGGGGACAGTAAGGAACCTAGTTGGGAGGAAGTGTAGACTATGTGAACAGGTGAAATAATATTAGATGATGTTGGAAAGGGAGGTTGGAGCCCAATTGTGGGGGAGGGTTAAAAGCCAGGATAAAAATCTAGAATTTCCTTCTCCAGATAATAGGGAGCTATTGAAGACTTTTTTTCCCCCTTCTTTACACATAGTAGAAATAAATAAATGAAACTATAATTATAAAGATCAATTTGATACATAAGTGGAGTATAAGATTTTTCTCTTGTCCTAAAGTTAGGCATCTCATGTGATTGGTTTTACTGGTTCCAACCATCTCTCCATCTATTCCATCATTTTATACATCATTTCAATGAATCCACCCACTAACTCTTCCTTGGTACTTGTGCTGTTTTGAGAGTCAGAGGTGATTAGACGGAGTTATGGGACAAAAAATCCATTACCCCTGCCACTGGCGGTGGAATAACATTTGGGTGCCATTACCTCTATTACATTTTTTAACAAATGTAAGTGTTATTTTTACTTTTCCCAGGCATTTTTGATGAACATGAAATATTCATAGAGGACAGATAATATTTAAATGACATCTTTAAATGATTAAAAATATGAAGCTCTCCACTGGGGATTACTACATTAAGGCTGGGAATACATTCTCATTATATACTCTCCATTTCTGAGGTCATGTGAAAAGAAAAAGGGGCTTCTGAGTAATTTCACTGAACTATTAATAGGGCATCTGGAATCTAGTCCTATTCCTTCAGAAATATTCTGACTTTGAATAAGATTTTTTTCTCCCAAAAAGATCCCTACCCATGAGAAAAGTACTTGAAAAGAAGTTGAATTATTTGGGCTCTAATCCCAGGCTTCATGTGACTTTGAACAAAATCACTTCCAATCCCCAACCTAAATTTCCTCTGCAGATTCATCAATCAATCAACAAACATTAATTAAGTATCTCCTATGTGCCAGTCACTATACTAAGTACTGGGAATATAAAAAGAAAAACTTCCTACCCTCAAGGACCTTACAGTTTAATGAGTGCATTGCCTGTGGCCACGCACCCCCAAAACTCTGGATTTGCACAGACCCTGTATAATCTGTGAGGTGGCAATGAAAGATCAGATTCTCCGACTCATAATTTTCCCTCTCTCTTATCCCCAAGCTTATATTGTAAATTCTCAGAAGACATAGGATGTCTAGGTTTTCACAAATATTCTTTTCAGGAGCCTCCAATCACATAAAAGCACTCAGGGTAACAAATGCAAACACAAAGGAAATGCTGACACTTGAAAACAAGGTGTTTAAAAAAAATAGAAAAAGGAATAACAATAACAAATAAGCAATCAACCCAATTTTCACTCTTTTCCCATCAAGGTTCTAATGTCTTCCTAATTCAGTACTTACCCAGACTTTGGATTCTCTTCCAAAGAGAAGAGAGTTGGTGATTGGCAGTAGGACAATAGCTTGACATTTCAGTGATTCTCTCTCTCCCACAAGATGCTCCACAGAGTCATTATATTACCTTGTGCTTTTGTCTTCTATCAGAAGAGAAGTACATTATGGGTTGGTTGACAAGTAACTCCACTGTTTCATCACACTTATGTTGTCTGCAAAATTCAGCAAAATAGAAAAGAATAAGGTAAAAGTCTTTTGCTCTTATATATAATGGATTTTGTAACCTTACTACTACCCCCCCCAGTACCTAGATCTATCTATGTATTACCCTGTTCCCTCCAAAATTCTTAATAAATTAACATTCTCTGAATAAATCAGATCCCTGAACTTTACAACTTACAGTTACTTGCAAGGCAATCCCCAGGGTGATACCAGAGAATTTTCCCTTCCTAGGCTGTATTCTGAGATTTCAATTCTAGTATATCTCCTATAATTGGCTAGGATACTAATTTCCAGATCATGGAGTCTTGGGTATAACTATGGGACCACCTCCAAATTTCTGAGGTCATGATGCCTAGTAAATCCCCTGTTCTCTAACTAGGAGGTAATTTAGGGGAATAATATTGTCCATGAAGTCTTCTAAGTTCATGCAAATAAGCAACATATTTTATAGGATTGTAAAAACCAGACAAAAAGTGTTAGATTTTATCCCAGGGACAATAGGTGGCCAGCAAAGATGTTTGAATGCAGAAACTACATGGTCCAATCTCTGTTTTAAAGTCAGAATTTTGCTCACTATGAGGAAGAGGATCAAATGTAAATGGTTAGTATGGAAGCAGAGAGATTAAAAAGACATCAATTACCATACTCAAGGAAAGAGAGGATGAGAATCTGGAATAGAATATCCAAGAATGGTCAAAGTTTGGGAAATGATTAGAGGTGGGATGTAAAGAAAAGGGAAGTGGAAGATGACTCTGAACTTGTACAACTAGAAGGAGTATAATAAACAAAAATAGGCAAACTTGCGGAAATAGAATGAGTTCTCTCTTACATTGAAATTGACTTACCTAAGGGGTATCCAGTTGGAAATGTCCAATAGGTGATGGGTAATGTGGGAGTGGAGCCAAGGAAAGAGGTCAGAGCTAGACATATGACTTTAAGAATCCATTAAATTTTATACTTTACTAGTTATGAAGGGGCAGCTAGGTGGCTCAGCGAATTGAGTACCAAACCTGGAGACAGGAAAACTCATTTTTCTGAGTTCAAATCTGGCCTCAGATATTCATGAGCTGTGTGACCCTGGGCAAGTCATTTAACCCTGTTTGCCTTAGTTTCTTCATGTGTAAAAGGAACTGGAGACGGAAACGGCAAACCACTTCAATATCTTTGCCAATAAAACCTCAATGGGATCAGGAAGAGTTGAATGTGATTGAACAACAATAGCAATGAGATATGAAATAATTAAAATGCAGTTCCTATAAGATCTTGTAATCTAGCAGTGGATAAAATAAATATACAGATAAATATGAGACAGAGTAGGCTATAATATGTATATAATTATGAAGTTTTGAGAGATCAGACAGGGAGAGGTCACTTCATGATGGGAGAAGTCAGGGAAGTGATAATGGAAGAGATGATATTTGTCCTTTTTTCTATCCCATTAAAACTCTTCCATCCCATATATAAGGTACCCTCCTCTACTTTATATCATTTGAAAATGAGATAATTCAGTGACCAAAATTTTAAACATAACAAGGCACAACTACATAAAATGTTACCTTATTACTTGATTAAAATAGTTACTAGCACAAGACCAAGGTCAGGCCTTGACTTTTCTTTCAGGTCTCCAACAGAGATTTCTTTCCAACTTGACATCATCGTTTTGATGACTACTTTTTTGGGGTCCAGGCTTGCAACTAACTCCAAAGTTATCTAATTATTTTATTTAAGTCACTGATTAAGAACATTTTTAAACAGCACTGAGCCACACAGAGATTCATAGTGCAGGCTACCACTAACTTCTTTCCAAGTTTCAATCAAACAATTAATGAGTAACCTTTGGCTCTAACTGTTCAACCCATTCCATATACAAAAAGTCCTGCCATCTAGCACACAGCTCTCTGACTTACTTTCCATCTTAGGTAAGATATTGCCAAATGCTCTTCCAAAATCTGGATAAACTATATTTATAGCATCCCAATCTACCATTCTAGTAACCCCAAGTGGGGGGAAAGAAATGAGTTACCATAGTTGTTCATCTGCTTTCTATCATATCCTAATTTTATATACCAAGAAACAGGAAATAGAATGAACTTTGAACACTTGTGAATCATCCCTTAAAGGGATTCTTAACCTGGGGGTTTGTGAACTTATATACATACATACACATGTGCCTATGTACATACACAAAAAGACATATAATTTTTACAAATATAGATAGATATGTATATACATATAGATAACAATATTTGAATATCATTTAATCCTTCATAATCCCAGGTATTTTTATGTATTTAAAAACACTATTTTGAGAAAGTCTCTAGGCTTTATCAGACTGCCAAAGGAGTCAATGGTACACATACGCACATTAATTGATAGTTAAGCTGATCAAGAACTCTATTGAGATTTATAATTTTATGAAAATATATATTCATTTGGTTTTTTTACCACTGACTTATAAAAAGTAGGAGCTTTCTAGAAGAGTTTTTTAATTCTAGTCATGGCATAGTGGAAAGTGTTCTAGGTTTGGAGTCAGAAGCCCTGGGTTCGAATCTCAGCTCCTCACTGGATATATAACAACATGTACAGAGTTTAACCTCCTGAACCTTCAAGCTGCAGAAGGCAGAATTAGGAGCTATTAGATATGGTGTTGCTTAGATTTTAAATCGGAGCATACTTCCTAACATGCAGTGTTGCCCCCAGAAGGAACAGGTTACCTTGGAAGGCAGTGTGTTCCCCTTCATAGGAGGTTTTATGCCAAAAAAAATGTCTAACAGTCTAGTCATATATTATGTTTAAAAATGATTCTTTTTCAAATATGAGTTGAACTGGCCAGCTGTTGGACAGCTAGATGGTGCAATGGTTGCAGTGCTGGGACTGGGGTCAGGAAGAACTGAGTTCAAGCCTTACTAGCTATTTGATCCTGGTCAAGTCATTTAACTGTTTACCTCAGTGTTCTCATCTGTAAAATGAGCTGGGGAAGGAAACAGCAAACCATTTCAGTCCCTCTGCCAAGAAAACCCAGAATGGTATTACAAAGAGCCAGCTATAACTCAGACAACAATCAGTTATTGAGATTTCTTCTCCCTCTGAAACTCTATGATTCTGAGAATCTTTGAGTCTCAGTTTCTATAAATGTAAAATGGCAAAATTGAACTAGTTAATTTTTTCAATCTCTTCCAGCTCTCTAATATTATGAGTACACCATATCTACATGAGAAGAGAATTTAAAAAGATTGGAATATACAATATCAAGGCAGGAAATTACACCACAGTTCATTCAGTCAAACCTCCTCATCTTGAAAATAAAGAATCTGTGGACTTGAGAGGTTAAGTAACCTACCTGTAACAGGACCTGTAGAGCAATCTGCTACTCCAGATTTTCCCGGCTATCTGCTACTGCTTCAAGAACTGATTTCATTGACTTGGGTGTTCTTTCTTTCTAGACACATTACAAAGCCTGCATTATCATAGGATATGAGTAAATAAGATATTATAGTTAACATAAATAATCAAATGAGTTCATGACTTAATCAAAATAAATGTATAAGTTAGAAATAATCATTCAAATAAATAATAAAAGAATAGATGGAAAACTAGATAAACACCATCACCTTACAGACTTTCCCCAACCAGCCAGTAGGGTTCTCAAATGACAGATATATTTCATGAGATAATATATGGAAGGCGCTTTGCAAGCCCTAACACATTATACAAATTCTAGTGAAGGCTAATCATAATGATTATTATCATTCATGTTAATAATATTATGTCTGTCCTATCAGCCTAACCAACTTCCCAGAAACTATGAAACTGCAGGAATAAACTTCAAGAATTCAAGGTCATGTTCAAACCACAATAAAACATCTAAGGCACACTTTAATGAACTGTGGTATTCAAACCAAGCATATTTATCAATGTGAGTTGGTTGATGATGATCCCAGATATTGGGTACCACAACAGACTCTCCTTATCCCTGTGAACACACAAGGGCAGAAAATGCTCTGAGATCCAGCACAGACTGTCCCCAACTCCTATATTGGTGCATGGCTCCAAAAACAAAACAAAATAGAATGTTCCAGCACTTCTTCCACAGGCATTTGGAGAGAACATTTCAGACTCATCATCATCCAGTTTCCAATTTGCCTCCAGCCAGAAGCACTGAGCCCACTCAGGAGCATTTACACAGAAAGCCTGGGTCAGTATTCTTGCCTTTTGATATTTTTTCTCCTGAGGATGTCTCCAGGCAAATAAAGAAGTTCAGAAGGCAAGGGCAGCAATAACAGTGATAAATGAAGAAGTCTCAGTTGATCAGGAGGGTCAGTGAGATACTTACTAAGAAGATATCCTCAGGAGGAATGGTGAGACATAAGGAATAAGGCAGAAATTAGAAGCAGGCAAAGGCTTGGGGTTGAGTGACTCTTCAAGAACTAAGGGTTAGTGGGGAAACCTTTCCACAACCATAAAAGTGGTTATTCCTGAAAAAGAATTTTTGTCTCTAAAAGGAAGAGTAAGTTGTGTGTGTTGAGAAGTGAATATGGAGGGGGGAAGAGATGAAGGATGAAGGATTCCTCAGCATAATACAAGATTGCCTAATTCTTGAAATAAAAGCTGATGCTAGGGGGATGGGGATAGTATGGGTCAAGGTTTGAGGTATAGACACAGAAAAATACATAGGTAGAGGAGGGGAAATGGTAGGATAAAGTTTTTTGGAATAGTCAGCACCTTCTAAATTTCAGAGCTCTAGGGAAAAGCCCCAGTCACTCCACCTTAGTTATAACTATCCCAGAAAGTCTAAGTATATTTGTAGTGCAGATTACTTTCTCAAAGAGAGCAGAATGTATCCAGTGGGAAAGGACATTGAAATAAATATCTCCAATGACTTTTTGGGGGTAGGAAGGGCAAATATTTTTATCCTATTGCAAAGTAAAGAAATTGAGTCACACAGAGGATAAGTGACTTTCCCAGTATCACAAAAAACTAGCAAGCATTGGAGCTGAGATTTAATCTCAGGTTTTATGATTCTACAATGACAAACCATGTTCTCATATTTATACTTTTATGTGTATATGTCTCTTTGTGTTATCAATATTAATGATAATAAAGAAGCTAGTAAGCTTAATTCTTCTTATATATCTAGCCAACTACAAATTAACTCTGTGATGATTATCTGCTTGGTGAATTATCCCAGCAACTTTAACACACCAAGGTGACAATCCCCAGTTATCCTCTCTACCTCTGGACTGCTTTCCTTTTCCCAGTTGGCACATTTGCAAGGCATAAACAGATTTGAACATCAGTCTATGTAAAACAGAGTTGGCAAAGAAAATGTACAAGGACTAAAAATGCTTCATAATATATTTACTATTCAGCCTGGCAAAATGAAAAAAAAAAGCATTTGACTTAGTTTCAACAAATTGGGATTCAAATCCTGGTTTTGACACTAATTGGCTATATGAACAAAGGAAAGTTGTTTTACTTCTCAGAGACTGATTTCTCTTCTGCAAAATGGGTTTAAAAGCTCTATTTTAATGGGATTTATGACAAACAAATGATTCATAAATGTTAACATGCCACATAGGGCCTTCGAAAATCTTAGGCACTTTTTTGCTCTTATATTTGTGAGTCATTTTCTATTACAAAAGAAACCCAAGGACTGAGTTGATTCATTGTCAGTCATTGACACAAAAATCTCACAGTGGGACAGGCAAATGGAAAAGCAGAACTGAAATTGGTTTGCAATGTAAAAAAAAAAAATAACCCTTCATTACCACTACCACCACCATGACCAGCTCTGTTGACAGTAGACATTGACCATAATCCTACTTTTCCCTAGTCATCTCCTGAGGAGTGTCAAATGAATTGAGGGACATTTCTCAGGGGGATGCAGCTTATCATTTTCTCAGTGGAGCCTGGCAAGCTCAGGCCAATCTTTGTTGTCAGGGCCTTTCAACAGCTGACCATCAACAATTCTCATCAACTGCTCTGCTCATAATTACTCCTCAAGAATTGTTTCCTGGACTCTACCTCACCTACTCTGGTCTTTTCACCTGCCTTCTCTCTGCTCACACTGGCCATCAACAACTATGAAAATCTCTTACACTCATTTTAGAACCAACCAATAAATGCAGACACACCTTCTGTTAAAAGCAAGGTCATCCAAAAGTTTAATAGATAGATGTTCATCTTTAATGCACTGAATCCTTGCCTCTAGCATTTTGCTTCTAATCCAACTGGCCTAAAATGCTAGGCTTAGAACTCTAAGAAGGTCAGGCAGGAAAGAAATGCTATCATTCTGAGAAGAAAGATCATCACAAGAAGAACTGGTCTTTGTTATTTTCTTCCTTCTTCCCAGCTCATTCATGCATTCACATTAGAAATCTATTAAATGATGGCTTGCCTTCTCAGTGAATGGAGAAGTGGTGGGAGGGAGGCAGAGAATTTGAAACTTGAAATTTAAAAAGATTGTTTTAAAATAAATAAGAAATCTATTAAATGCCTAATTTGCATCTCCTAGGAACAATCAGTGTCCCATTATCTGTGACTACCAGGGTTCCACGACATCTGTTCTTAGTATTCCCAAAATAAAATGGAAAGTTTTCCAAGGTATTCATCAGGGATGCCAGTACTTTGGAATATAGGTATCACAGAACCACCTTGTGGTGCGTTCTATATAGAAAACCTCAGGCCACTTTCAGCACAGCCCAATTATACAAAACATTCCTGAGGAACAACCATGATACATGGAATTAACACAGAAACAAGGAAGTTCACCCAAGTAATAGAACTCCCCAAGCTATACAGGTCTGTCACAGAGGTCTCATCTGTTTTGCTTTCTCCCTCATGTCAACACACAATTCTCTAGTCAAGAGTATAAGGATCAGTATAATAATTCTTCTCTTCTCTCATATTCTGCCACCAGGCAGCCTGAGTGTGGGAGAAAGGTTGAGTATTTTCACTGGGCTATTGACTGTGGATATATCCAGCCTCTATGACTGTGATGACAGTTTCTGAGAAACCATAGAATCATAGATTTAAAATGCAAAGGTGTCTTATAGAAATCATCTTGCCATACCAAGTCATGTCAGAGGAAAAAACTGAGACTCAAAGAGATTAAGACATTTGCCTAGTGTTACAGAGTAAGTTATGTGAGATGGCATTTGAAGCTGGTCTTAACTCAAATCCAACATTCTATCCTTGATGTCACCCTACCTAATAAGTCAATAAAGTGCTGACCTATAGGCAGCATAGCATGGAGGGGCAAGATTGGAATGAAATCAAACTTTTGGAACAGGAAAGAGCAGCATTCACATTCTGTAGATGAGGAAACAGATTCAGAAGAGCTAACTGAATTGTCCAAAGCTGAATGTGTTGGAACTAGCAAGACTGAGATTCGAAGCAAAGTACTTTAATTCCAAATGTGGTGATTTTACCAGTTCACCAAGAGCCAAAGAAAGAGATAGCTTGGGATAAAACAGGAGTAATGGAAAAGACTGCCTTAGAAAGGCCACCAAGTCAAGTTAGATGTGGTAAATATTGGGGAATATCAAACTACATATAATATTCCATCTCTCACCTCCATGAGGTCACTCTGTCTATATTGTATTCCCACCCCTCTTCCCCCTCATTAAAACCTTAGCATCTTTCCAAGGACATATTTAGGTGATGCCTCCTGCCTGAATAGTTCCCTGATGCCCCAGTGTTTTTCATTCATTTTTGTTTCTTGAAATTACTTTGTGCATACAGTATATTTACTTACCTGTATGTATGTTATGTTGTCCTAATTGAATGTAAGCACCTTAAGGGCAGAGATGATTTCATTACTTTTATTTAATTTCATAGTATCCAACACACAATTTATACTTAGCAGATCCTTAATAAATGTTTGGTAACTGACTTAAATCATCATCTTGACAAAGAAAATAGGCATTTTCACCAACAAGGGAGCACCATAAGTGATCATTTATTTAGTTATTCAGTAAAATTTTTATTGAATTTTTGTTTTATGACACTATTATTCTTTAATACCACCTCTCCACACCACCATATACTCACAAATACACTTACATACATACATATGTATGTACATATATACATATATGTATACATGTTCATACATACATGTTTGAATAAATACATGTACTATTTTTTACATATATCTCAGTAGACAGAAAGATGATAGACTAGATAGGTAGAAAGATAGATGGTAGATGGATAGATAGACAGACAGATAGATGTACATAATGTAATTCTATATTTTCTCCTAATGGCCAGTCCTGCATCACTAACTTTCTGTTGGATTTCTCCATTTAGAAAATTTTTTTTTAAAAGTTCATCTTCTGTTTCAGATGCCAGGCCCCTCTGACCAGTGAGAAGGCTGGAAGGCAACATTCAATCCCTTTCCTCCAGAAGGAGCGCCTCATTGAGAAGACCATTTCTAGAAGGGCTTCACCTCCTTCACTCTCTGTTTTACTTCTCCTGTTTACCACCTGCTCTCTGTACCCTTCAAACCCCCTTGGCAGTTCCCCTTAATGAGTTTTCTTCACCCTCCTGCATTAGAATGTTAATTTCTTGGGTGCAGGAATGGCCCTGCTTGTTTCTATTTGAATCCTACACACAATCCTATTCAGTGCTTGAAATCTAGTGCACTCTCTCTCTCTCTCTCTCTCTCTCTCTCTCTCTCTCTCTCTCTC
>NW_027185804.1:32354880-32364088 GCF_028583685.1 Petaurus breviceps papuanus
GGAGGAGGAGGAGGAAGAGAAGGAGGAGGAGGAGGAGGAAGAAGAATCAATAGACAGATAGATGACATAGATTATGGATATAATAACAATGGCATCTCACATTTGTTTAATTTTCTTTCCTTTACAACTAGCTTTTTCATCTGGCATCCTAGGATTTAGAGACCAAAAGGGTCTTAAAGATCTCATGGACACTATACTCCTTACTTCCATCTCTTAGAATCCCAGTCTTCTTTAAGGTTCTACCCAAGCACCACATTCTACTTGAAACTTTCCTAGTAGCCTCAGCTACTAGTACCATGCCTGAAAATCAACTTTTATCCTTAATATAGCTGTTGATGTGTGTGTGACCTCCACTGGCTAGAAGGCAGGGACTATTTCGCTTTAGTCTGCTTCTACAGGATCCAACTCCCATTCCTGACAAAGTAAGAAGTTAATAAATGTTGTTAATTGATTGATTGATCTTCTTGTCCAACCCCCATATTTTACAGATGAAGAAACCATTCCAAGAAGGAAAAGGACTGTCCAAGATCACGTAGCAACAACATATAAGTAGCCTTACATCATGGAGTCTGACCCTTACCTCACCTCAGGGTGCTGTATGGAAGCTAAGAGTTGAAAAAGGAACATAAACACAGAATGAACTCTGGATTTAAAATCAAAGGACATGGGATCAAATATCAACTCTGATATTTGATTTCTATGTGACATTAAGCAAATTCTTTTATGGACCTCAGTTGCCAGATGTCTTAGTGACAGGGTTGGGTATCCATGATCTCTTCAGGATATAAAACTCAAGATATTCTCATTACAGTGCCATTCCATCTTTTTCAAATGAGGAAGCTGAGGCTCAGATAGACAACACTTTGGTACAGTGAAAAGAATATTAGATTTGGAATCAAAGGGTCTGAGCTAAAGTCCTAGACCTGCCACTTATTATCTGTGTGAGCTAGGCCAAGCCATTTCATCTCTCGAGGCCTTAGTTTCCTCATTTCTAAAAAGAAAACATCAGGATAGTATACCTCTGTGGTTGCTGTCAGCCATAAATCCATGATTTCATGTAAATTTCTATTAATTGCCCAAGTTCTCATAGCTCGTCATTGGTAGAAATAGATCTAAAATCCTCTCTCTCACACACTCCATCCCTGGTGCCATCTTGGAGCACATTTGCATTTCCCACCTGACTTTCCATTGTCCTTTGGTTCTCCAGCTATTGTGATTTACCTGAGATTTCAGAAAACTCTCAAGACAATTGCACTAAATATATTGACAACAGAGTTGGGTACCAAAAGCGAATCCCAGGTTTTTCCTTCTCCCATGACCTTAATCTGTTTCTGTTCAGTGTCTATGGCTTTTGACAAATGTGACCAGAAAAGCATTTGCCATCCTTGAAAAGAATAGAGTTCTCAGGGGAAAAGTCACCCTAAGCCACTGGAAGCATTCATTCCTACAGAGACAGGAGAAAAGTGCAATTCAGGCAAAAGCTGACTCTAACAGCTGGAGGGGTTCCTTTCCCTGCCAAGCAGCTCCTTCCCTCCCCACCCCACTTAGGGACTAATTAGATTGCTAATGATCAAGGAGTTACGTACATGATAGGCAGACAGGTTTTCGGCAATTATCCTTTTTAAGCATGTGGGAGAGAGGTGTTGGAGACTCATTCTTATATTTCAGGAATCTCAAAGCAGATCTTAAGTAGGAACATTTGCTGATTACTTGTAATGGGAAATTGAATACAAACATTCATTTCCAACCAGCTATCAATTTCCTTCAAAGAGCTTTTCTTTTAAATTAAATGAATCCATCTCTCCAGGCATGGTTAGGATCATTCCTGTCTGGAGAGTATCTCTCTGTTGCCAGAATTTAGATGTTCCCACTCCAAAATACAAAAGTATGCAACCCCAAACCACAGAATCCAGTCCAGAAAGCACATTTTAAACCCTAGAATCCAGAAATGTATAATGCTAGAGGTACATGCTCTAGAATTCAGAGTGTGGGCTCTAGAATCATGCGCGCAAGGTCGGGAGTGCATGTGCGGGGGTGGGGGGGTGTGCTCTAGAATTCAGTGTGGGCTCTAAAATGGCATGGTCCAGAATCTGGGAGTTGTGCCCTCCAGAATTGTGTTCATGGGAATTTGGAATGTGCAACCCAAAATGAGAGTTCCAAATCCCAAATAGCAGAGTTTAGATATCCAGATTCATGGACTGTACAACTAGATTCCCAAATCCAGAGCTGCCCCATATTGCAGCATCTAAAAGTATGTACTCCAGCACTACATGTTCCCAAACTTTAAAGTTCACATGCCAAAAGTTCATGCTTCAATATACAGAACTGGCCATTTCAGAATCCACATGGCCATAACTCAGAATCACGTCTCACAAAATCTAGAAGCTCCACATGCCAAAATCCAGGAGCATGAGCTGCTCCTTGCCCAGGTACATTTCCCAGAATCCAGAATGATGTATTTGAGAATCACATAGCTGGATTGGAAAGGAACCTTAAAAACCAAGGTTCTTGTTTTGTTGTTTTGTGTTTTTATATATTACAGATGAAGGAACAGAAGTCCAATGGGGGAAAGTAGCTTCCCAGTGTCATACAGATTTTAATAATAAAGCTGGGATTTGAACTCAGATCTTCTGATTTGGATCCAGGACTCTTTCCATGACACTGAGATATGCGAAGCACTATACGATACATTCCACAGCAAAGTAGTTAAAGTAATTACCTTACATGATTATAGTTGCCATAACAGTGAAATATCTTGTCCACCTTGCCCCAGGTCCATTGCAGCTACTTCCTATAATCCATCATTCTCTGCTCCACAAGAAGGATCTTGGTCACACTCTAGAGCCCTTTTTCAGCACACCAGAGAGAGTTGGGTGGCACAATGGAGACAGGATGGATCTGGAGTTTGGAAAGACCTGACTTCAAATCTGACCTGAGGCACTTAGCTCTTCAACCCTGGGCAAGTCCCTTTACCACTGCCTGCCTCAATTTCCTCAACTGTAAAATGGGGATGATAATAGCACATACCTCCCAGGGTTATCATGAGGATCAAGTGCTTAGCACAATGCCGGTATATATTAGGTATTTAATAAATTCTTGTGTCTTTCCTTTGGGGGCTTGGGGATCAATAGAAGTTTTATATCATAAAAGAAGACGCAATTATCCTGGATGATGTTATTATTTTTCCCATTTTTTAAGTTGAGAAAACTGTGCCAGACATTGGCTAAATGACTTTGTAGCTTTTTGTAATTGAATCTCAGAAATTCTCACAATGTTTGGCACATAGTAAGTGCTTAATAAATATTTTTACATTAATTCATTAATATTTTATGCCTAAAATCTAGCATAATGCCTGGCCATACAGTAATAAACACTCGATAAATGCTTGTTGATTGACTAATTAATGGATAGGTATTTGCTGTGTGCATATTGTATCCTTTATGCAATGTCAGTTCCTAGAAGGCAGGGATTGTTTTATTTTTGTATTTGTAGTTCACAATAGGTATTAATAAGAGCTTATTTACTGATCTGGAACCTCCTTGTATTAGATTTGCACATGGCTACTTTTCTGTCTCAATACATCTGTTTCTGTGTGTGTATACACACATACATATATGCATGTATGTGTGTATACACACACATATTTGTCCATCTCTCTCTGTCTCTTGTATCTCACTCTCTCTGTCTCAGTCCCTCTATCTCAGTCTTTTATCTCTCTCTTTTATTCTCTTTGTATATCTGACTCTATCTCTGTCCAATTGGCTCGGCTCTGTCTCTGTTTCTCTTACTATATTTCTTTCTCTGGCTTCTCTATCTGTCCATCACTGGCTCTGGCTCTCTGATGCTGTCTGTCTGTTTAACACTTCCCTGCCCCTTTCTCATCTAATTCTACCCAGTCATAATATATAGTGTCTCTTTCCAATCCAATCCAGTCCAATAAACATTGCTACATGCAAGGCACTGAGTTGGGCACTAGAAATAAAAACAGAAGATCCTCAGCCCTTTCATGGGGTCCATTGTTCTGCTAAAGTTGGCCTGGCTGTGCTCACTCCTCCTGCTGAGATCAGAACTTTCAGGAGCCCTGGAGTATCCTGGGATAGCTGTTCTCAGAAATTAAACTACACCTTTTCACTTGAGAGCATAAAACTTTCCTAGAGCCATCCACATCCCCTGGGAAGCTATTTGCATATATATGTGCTTTTTAATGAAGAAAAAAATAAATGATTGCTTCCTCTAAGCTGCCCTACTTAACTGAGTCTGTCACTGTGGAATCAATTGCTCCATTGCCACAGTGCTTTAGACAAAACAAGGCAGAAAACTCCATTTTCTTTGTCACTATGTAGAACTGAAGGATTTAGACCTGGTAGGGACTTCTTGTTGCTTAGTGTTTTCAGTTGTGCCCCACTCTCTGTGATCCCATTTTGGTTTTCTTGGCAAAGATAAAGGAGTAGTTTTCAATTTCCTTCTCCAGCTCCTTTTCCAGTTGAGAAAACTGAAGCAAAAAGGGTTAAGTGACTTGCCCAGCGTCACACAGCTAGTATGTGTCTGAGATCAAATTTGTATTCAAGGAGATGAGTCTTCCTGACTCCAGGCATAGCCCTCTATCTACTGTGCCACTTAGAGATCATATAATCCAACCCCTTCAGTTTTACATATGAAAACACTGATGTCAAAAAAGAACAAGTGTGGGGCAGCTAGGTGGCGCAGTGAATAGAGCACCAGCCCTGGAGTCAGTAGGAACTGAGTTCAAATCCAGCCTCGGACACTTAACACACATGCACACCAAAAGAAAAAAAAAAGAAACTAGCTGTGTGACCGTGGGCAAGTCACTTAACCCTAATTGCCCTCTCCCCCCCCAAAAAAAAGCAAAATAAAAGAACAAGTGACTTACCCAAGTTCACACAGTCACTATGTACTTTCTTCAGTACTAGAGACTGCTGAGGGGCATAGTGGGTAGAACACTAGCTCTGGAGTCAGGAAAACCTAAATTCAAATCTGGTCTCTTTATTAACTGTGACCTTGGGCAAGTCATTTAAACTCTCATAGCTTAAATTCCCTCTTCTTTGAAATGTGGATGATAATATCATATCACAAGATCGTTGGGAAGATCCAAAGAAATTATATATATAATAAACTTCAAAGTACCATGTAAATATTAGTTATTATTATTCGAGAGAGCTGAGTTTAAAAGACAAACAAGGAAATATGACAAGAGATAATAAGCAGGTGAGAAGGTCCATTCTGGGACAGCCCACCTTTTCCTATAGCAGAATCACAGGCAGTAAACCTGAAATGATTTGGTCATTGTTCAGTAGTCAAAGATCTAAAATGAGAAAGAGGAAGCAGATAATGTGGTACAATGAAGAGAGCACTGGCCCTAGAGTTGGGAGGACCTGAGTTCAAATCCGGCCTCAGATAATTAACACAAAACACAAGCCATGTGACCTTGGACAAGTCACTTAACCCAAATTGCCCTACTTTCCCCCCTCCTAAAAACAAACAAAAAATAAAATAAAATGAGAAAGAACTCCAGAGAAGGTAAAATTCAACCACCTCACTTTCAGAAGAGAGAATTGAGACCCAAGGAAGTTAAGCTATATACCCAAGGGTCATAGAGATAGTAAGCATTAGAGGTAGGATTTGAACCCAGATCCTCTGACACCAGAACCAATATATTTCCCCACCCATGCAAAAGAACAAAGACCATCCAAGTACTCAAACTTTTCAGCTTCTTGGTAAAGCTATTTTATTATTATTTCTTTTTTGCTGGTTAAAAGCTGTGATTGACTGACTTGTTAACTTTCCAGTGATCCTTGAAAACCTGGCAACACTTCTGGTTTAGGTGAGACACTAAGTCTAGATATAAAGATTTAGGAGTAATTTTTGGTAGCATCATAGACTTATCAGAGGTTCTTAACAGCAGAAATAAGGGCTTTTAAAAATATTTTTATGACTATATTTTTATATCATTAGATTTTCTTTGTAATTCTTTATATTTTATGCATTTAAAACATTAGTCTAAGATGGGGTAATGCCCATCTCTCACTTAAATCCAATTCACTTACATTGTATGTCATGGCATTACCTCCCTAATGTCATGGTCCTTTACAAGAGCAAAGGGCAAACAGCAAGAACCTAAGAAGGGGTTCATAGCCTTCACCAGACTGCTACAGGCATCCATTGAGGTGAGGGGGATATAAAGGGAGGCCTGGCAGTTCTGGCGCAGGGGCTTGCCGAGCCTTTTTCAGGGATACTCACTCACCTTTGCTGTTGACCTTCACCCAACTCTCACTTGTGGTTCCAAGATGCTGTAGAGGCCACTCTCCAGTAAAATCATCTTGGCAGACAGGCTAAACCAGGTTAAGGGTAATCAACAGACGTCAAACCTGTCAGTGAGGTAGGCAGCTGTCTACTGCAAGCATGTAAAGACTTCCCCCAGTGGAATAACAAGGAGTAGAACAGTTTGTTTCAATGGCCATGGAGGGGGTTAAAGCAGGTACTGTGGAGAGCTCAGAGCTTGGTCAGTGTGGAAGGCACCAAGGTCATCCACTGCATCCTAGGCCATCGCCAGCCATCTTGACTTTTGTCTTGCCACCATATTTTGATGACCCTGGAAGAAAGAATGAAGCTGAAGCTTTTGTGCAACTCTGCCTCATTTAAATGTAATTCACATGTAAGTCAAGATGTCATCCAGGATGTCATTGGTCCTCTTCCAAAGATAGACGACAGCAACAAAGACAGCCATGCCCCCAAAGTCAAAAAGGACAAGAATTTCTAGTCTAAAAGGGAATCTGAGGACATCTAGTACCACTCCTTAATTTTACAGATAAGGAAACTCATGCACAGGAAATGTAGATGACTTGACCAAAGTCACACAGATGGTTAGCATCAGAGGTGCCATTTGAACCTAGGTCCTCTGAAGCATGAAACCATTTGCTTTGTACTGCCTCTCTCCTGCATAGAAATGATAGGGGAAATCATGACTGTCCTACAGGGGATTCTTATTCAGGTATGGATTGAGCTAATTGGCCACTGAGGTCCCTTCTTACTCTGAAATTCTGTCATTTCGTGATACCCACTATGAGCAGAATAACTATGGTCGATATCTGGAGAAATACCAAATTTGCATAATACCAGTTATTCCTAGAAAAGTATAAATGATTGATGGTGGGTGAATTACCTAAATTCCCTGAATGTGGTTTGGAGGTAGGAGATGAAAGGTGAATGTTAATACCCTCGAGAGGATCAGCACACTCCTCTTAGTACATATATACAATATTCATTGGTCAGGTGGCTTCCTTCAGGAGCTGTAGAGTAAGGCTAACTGAAAGGGGGAGAGGGGGAGCTGTAGGTCATCGAGGAAAGACAGCAGGTCTTTCTAAAGAACAGTTCAGTGCATGAGTGTTTGATGAAAAGGGGAGATAAATAAAGAGGAAAAGAGACACCCAGAGGGACACACGAAGAGACAAACAAAGATAGAGACAGACACAAAGAAAAGAAACCAGGAGAAGGTAACACAAGTTTTTCTACTCTACAAGGTTGATTTGGGATGACCCTGAATCATAATGACACTGGTCAATGCTTATCACACCCCTTGCTCTAGACCATCACTCTCAGTCTAAATCTAAGAACAGCACTGGGCCAACATAAGTACAATCCTTTTAAAAGTTAACAAAGCCCGTCAGTGCCATCCTTGCCCCCAACCCTCCCAACAGCATGGGAATTTGATGCAGACATTACACCAATTATCAAAGAAAGGGGACAGTGGTATGTCAACACGGAGGTCCCCAAGAGGTCTGGTTTTTTGCCTCGAGCTTGCTTTTCCCATTGTAAGCCAGGAAAGAGTATTTCCCAGGGAATGTGGCTGTTAGATTTTTCACAGGGGACAATGACCTAGGCAATTTTGCTACCTTTCAGAAGCAATCTCCTTGGCCTTCTATTTTACTACATTTCACATATTTCATTTTGTCTCCTCTCCTCCTCTCCAAATTGTTTAACCAATTCTAAAGGGAGCAGCCCAGGAGGAAGGAGGAGCAGGGCTGTGCTAAGGCTGGGCCCCCCAGGGTCTGCATCCTGCCCTCTAAGCTGCTATTACTATTCTACAAGCCTTGCTTCTGCAAGCTGTGAAAAATGATTTGCAGGCTGGTTGCTTTCCAGTCATGTCATCACTGGGGTGAGAGAAGGAAAGATGGGGAAAGCACAATCAGCTTGGGGAGAAGGGTGCAGAGGCCTCTAAAGTGAGCCTTCAGCCTCTGAAGGAGGGGACTGAAAATCAAAATGGCTTGCAACTGAAAGGTAGGACAACCTGCATTCACCTCTTACATCTAATGTTAATTACATATGTACCTATCAGGATATGGAGGAAGTCATCAGGAAAGTCATTTAAATTATCAGGGGCCCCAACAGGCTTTCTAAGGCCTTGTAGGTCACAGAGGGGTTGCTGATCTGCAGCAGAAGGTGGAATTTCAACACCTGAATGAAATCATGGGTCTGAACAGCAAGGAAAAGAAAAATCTCCAGCACCTAGCCATAGAGTCCTGTGAGGCTGAGAGGAGGCGGGCACATAAAGGGGTTTTGTAAACCTTAAAGAGCTATAGAAAGGGCAGATATAATCTGAGGGGTGTTTTCTGGTTTTCCTCTGCATATCTAACACCTATGAATGGTATATAGTGGTGCTTAATTAATGGTTGCTGAACTAAATACTATAATTCAATATTTTTCAATATGTCCTCCCAATTATCAACACACACACTCCTATTGTGTCACCCTACTTGGCCACATTGTCATTTTAACCAGCCCCTAATCAAGTGCTCACTCATTCTGTGTGGCAGGGACTTCTGGGTGAATGTCTTCTTTGGGCATCATAGAAAAGCTCACATACAGGTAGAAGGAGGATGGAGAAGAAGAAGATTTTTGCTTGGTACCAGAAGGCAGAAGAAAATTAAGTCAGGACTGCTCTCACACAGGGTCCTCTGGCATTTCGTGTGTATGATACAGGGTTAAGGTCGGCCCCAATGCAAGAACCTTTGTATACTGCAAACTAATCTAATCTCTTCTCTTCAATTTATTTCAGGGTCAAGGGTCTAGGTATTTTATAAAATATTAGGACTCAGGTGCTCCCTCTAGATTGGGATGGGGGTAGGGTGATTGAGAAATGTGTGTGTGTGTGTGTGTGTTTGTGTGTGTGTGTATGTGAGAGAGAGAGAGA
>NW_027185804.1:32364188-32385066 GCF_028583685.1 Petaurus breviceps papuanus
AGAGAGAGAGAGAGAGAGAGAGAGAGAGAGAGAGAGAGAGGACAGCAAAGACAGCACAGTCTGAGTGAATCAGGAGACAATTTAAAATAGCAATTAGACTCTAATTAAATCCAAAGTTTGGAATCATTATCAGAAGTGAGGCCATAGCTAATTATGTTGAAAGCAAGTTTCAGTCAGGTTATGGTCATTCAATAAGGGAGTTTTTTCTTCCCTGTAGACAACACTAACTTTGAAAAACACTTAGAAGATTCCCAATAATGGATGATTTTCTTTAATCTCTTTATCCATATTGTCTATGTGGTATTTTGGCTTTGTATTTCAATCAGCTGGGATTGTGTGAGGTAGCATGAGAAATTTTTGCCCCATCGATTTTCCATAGTGCTGAAATGTCATATTAGCTCAAGGTGAAAAGCTAATAGGATATGAATAATGATAATAATAATCACAATGATAATAGAGCAAATTATGCACCTGGTTGTACGTTTAAAAAAAATCTTCAATTGTGTCTCAGGGATCTGGGGAGATTGTAAAAGCCCAGAAGAGCAAAGGGGAAAAGGTAGGTTAATATTGCTTCCTCTAAAATCTCAATTCTAATTGGAAATTTTTATTCATGTGGTAATTTTCAGAATGAATGAACCCACTTCCCCAAGATATGATGAAAAGGACATTGAATGTAGAATCCAAGAACTTGAGTTCAGATTCTGTTGTTGTTATTTGTGTTACCATGCATCAGTAAATGACCCACTTTGGGCTGTATTTGCTCATCTGTGAAACAAGGGAGCTGAACTAGATGAACTACAAATTCTCTTCCAACTTGAAATCTTCGATCCTATGAAGAGAGTCTGTCCCTCTCTTCCTCGGCTTCTCTCTGATTTCTGTACCTAACTAAAAGGTGGTAGTAGGGAGGTAGGGAGAGTTAATACTTAATCCCTATCTGGGATTCTAACACATAGCTATACTTTGCTAAAAAAGTAGCAATCTCAAAATGAGTGCATAGAATGCGTATTCAGTGACCTCTGAGTCACCTAAAAAATGGAATCCCAGAGAAGCCAGTCAGTTTCAAATGACTGCCAGATTTTTTCCATTTGTAGAAATCTGGGGTCAAACATCAATGACTTTAAAAAAGAAAAAAAAAACAGGGTGGCTAGGTGGCACAGTGAATAGAGCACCAGCCCTGGATTCAGGAGGACCTGAGTTCAAATTCGACCGCAGATGCAACACTTACTAGCCGTTTGACCTTGGGCAAGTCACTGATCCCCGATTGCCCTGCCTCCCCCCCAAAAAAAGTAAAAAAAAAGTGAGTGGAATGAAATGAGAAAGAGCACTGACTCTGGGATCAGAAGACCTAAGTTCAAGTCTTATTTTTCTATATGTTATTTCTCTAACCTTGAGTAATTTCAACTCTCTGAACCTCAATTTCTTCATCTGTAAAATGTTCAGGTTAGAATACATGACCTTTGAGTTGTCATCCAGCTATAAATTCTATCCTCCTCTGAGACTATTTTAACAAAACAGCCTCATATCCTCTAGCTCTATATGAAATAAATAGGATTTTGGCTTACGAGCCAAGTCTGATGTCTTTGCTGATGCATTTTTGTTAAAGAAAGGCTTGTCCTAGGATCACAAATCTAGAGCTAAAAGTGATATTAGAAGTCACCTAGTCAGAGGATGTTATATTAAGAGTAGGAACACCAGGAAATATATAGTCCAACTTCCTCTCTTAGAAGCTGCAACGTGGGAAGTGATCTTGACCAAAGTCATACAGGTAGCACTAAGAATGCAAATAGGAAAATGAGTCAGTCCCTGGTCACTAAGATGACATTTCAATAGGGAGAGATGATTGATAGATAGATGATAGAGACAGATGATAGATAGATAGATTAGATAGATAGATAGATAGATAGATACATAGATACATAGATAGATGGATAGAAGATAGAGACATAGAAAGACAGATAGATATATAGATATGGATAGACAGATATAGATATATGGAATAATCTAGCTTCAGGATGAAAGGAAGGTATATGAGGTCCTTATGATGCAACAGGTATTAAGTGACAGGGCTAGGTTTTGAACCCTGTTTTAGAGCTAGAACTCTCTTTAGTTATCACACTGGGTGAGGGAAACAAGACAGAAAAATATCTTGACAAGCTTTATACTGAGCTACATCTTGTGAAATGAAATGTAATAGAAATCTATTATAAAGACTTCACTTTGGTTCACAGTCATCTTTGTAAGTAAAAGCCTTTGCAGGGGAAGGGCAGGAGGAAGAGGTTTGACATAGACTCTTAAAAGTACCAGGTTGGCATAAATCTTAAGGATTTAGAGAAAACTATATTCTGGGGATAAATTCAAACTCTGCATTTATACAGATGAAGAAACTGAGTTAATTGATTTGCTCAAGATCACATAGTTAATAAATTTCAGAGGTAGCATTTGAACTCAAGTTCATTGACTCCAAATCTAGTCCTTTTTACACCACAGCAACAAAGTGAAAAGTCAAGATTGCAAATAACTGAAGCTAGATTTCTTTTATTTAGTTTTTTTTTAAAGCACTGACTTTTTATTCTTTTTTTCCATTTCCAAATTCTCTTTCCCTCTTCTCCTCCCCTACCTACCTAATGAGAAGGCAAGAAAAACAAACTTATTACAAATATGTATAGTCATGCAAAACAAATGACCACACAAGCCATGATCCTAAAAGAAAGAAAAAAAAAAACATTTCCCTCTGTTCTCTGAGTCCACAAACTCTTTAACTGGAGGTAGATAGCATGTATCACCATAAGTCCTCTGAAATTCTTCTAGTTCATTGGGTTGATCAGAGTTTTAAATCTTTTGAAGATGATTATCTGAATTTACATTTCTAAAGTAAGAGTATACCAGGTTTTCTACAAGAGTGGTTTGTTTTGTTTGTTTGCTTATTTGTTTTTTTTTTTGTTTTTTTTTTTTTTTGGTATAAGGGTGAGCCAGATAATCAGAAATTCACTGTGTGACGGCCATATGATTTTTAAAGCAATTAAGATAACTATTTGATCCAAGCCTATTGCATTGTTCTTATGGGAAAATACTCAAGACATAATCTATTAGTTCTTTTATACTTGCTTATTTATAAAGTTAAGAGTATTCGTTCAAATATGTGTCAGGCCACACCTTGGGACTAGGTAGGATTTTATGTGGCTCATGGTCACAGGTTCTAAGGTATGACAGGTGCTTCAGGTAAGATGTAACTCTTTTTTTGAATGTACTCTCCTCATGATGCTACCGACAGTTTCTGATCAAGTTGCACCTACCCTTATCAGTCTAGAATAAGACTATGAAATGCCAACCTTTAATCTAACCCATTTATGTCAGAGGAAACTCTTGAATTTCGGTTTTTTTTTTCATATTCCAAGGTCCACTCTCTATTTGCTATGCCTTTCTACTGCTTGCTACACACAATAGGATTTCAGTAGATAAATACATATGTAAATCATAGAGTTACTGCTAAATGAGGATTCAGAGACTGTTGGAACTCCCTCATTTTTAAATAAGGAGAATCACTCAAAGAATTTGAGTGATTCTTGCACATAGACAATAAGTGGTCAGATGACACATCTGAACCCATGTCTTTCATTCCAGAGTGAGTACTGCATGACTAAAGAAATCACACCATGTATTCATGTTGTTCAACATAAATAATATATAATTTTTTAAAGTCAACGATATTGGATCTACCTTAAGTGAATTTGTGACTAAACTTTTCACCAGTAAATGTGGTAAATTATCTTGATTTACCATCATGTACCACAATTATGGATATTTTTATTACATAACACTAACATAAGTGGGTAAAATCAGAGATAAGATATAGTAGAACTGCACACTTCAATGAATTATCCAAGTATCTCCTCTATATCTCCTATATATTACCAATCTTCTATATATTACTAATATATATTTGTATCTCCTATCTATTATCAATAATTATCTGAGCTATTGACTACATGTTAGGGGCTCAAATAATTATTCATCAGATACATTTCTATTCTTCTCCTTCAAGCCCTGAACATTACTGAAAGTACTGTGGGGGCTAGTGGCAAAGAAAAGTTAGACAGGAGTTTCAGGAATTCTCCATCACCATGCTTCAGCATTTTTGGATATTTCCCCAACTGTACTGCCCATTTCCATGATCTGTCCATTTCTTTCTTTAACAAGACTCCTGTTACTTGGCCATCCCTCCACCTTCATTGTCACTAAAATTTATCTTCTTATGTATCATCTTGTCAAATAATCTCTTTCAGAAAGCTCTCATATCTGGAAAGTGATTTCGTAAACCAACCCCTATGTAAGCATATAGTCGTGGATAAAGGCTTTGCCCCTTCCTGGACCCCTTTCCTTTTTAATGAATTCTTAAATATTTGACCAAATAAGACCAATTTCTAATGGTTTAATTTTAGATCATGAGACAGATCCCATGAGAAAGGTTTGAAGAGTAGCTCATAAAAGTAACAGTAATAATAATATTTATATGCCACTTACTTTGATGATTATAACAATAGTCACATTCATATGGAACAAAGCTGAGTTCAAATCTGGTCTCAGAAAATTACTATCTGTATGACCCTGGGCAAGCTACTTAACCCTGTTTGCCTCAGTTTCCTCATCTATAAAACTGTATTGTGGTGGTCCTTATATGCCAGGCTGAAGTTTGCATTTCATTATAGAAATATTGGTTGACTCCTAGAACATTTTTGAAAACAAGGATAATAAGAACTGGAAAGAAACTCAGAGGCCATCTAGACCAACACTCTCATGTATAGATGAAGAAACTGAGTGAAATGCTTAGTCTAATATCACACAGGTAGAAAGCAGAATTTGAACCCAGAGTGTCTGATTCAAGAGACAGTGCTCACTGTATCATGAGTCACATGGTCAGATGTGTACTGTAAAAAGATTACCAAGAATTTGGAGGGTGGTTCAGAGAAAAGAGAAGCTATGAAAAGAAACAGAGAGTACAATTAAGAAGTAATAGCAAAAGTCCCTTCAGTTGGGGAGGAAGCTATGAGTTAGTTTGGTGGATATGTGAAGGAGACAATAAGACAAATTGGGGAGATGCTTTTGAGGTAAAATCAACAAAAGCCATGATCAAGGACATGTATATACAAACAAGGAAATTGGCTTTGCATGCAGTGAAACCCGTGCTACACAGCGGGTGTACACAGCAATGCCTGTAGCACCGTCATACATGGCATATCAAATGAACTAAATGAAGGCCTCCATTTGGTAACTTTTTTCTGTGAAGGATTTAGGAAAAGGGTCATAGATTGAGAACCAGAAAATACTTTGGAGCTCAATGAATCCAGCTCCATAATTTTACAGAAAAAGGAAAGAGACACAGGGCAATTAAGTGACTTGCCCATGGTAATAGAGTTAGTAAGTATCTGGGCAACGCTTTGAATCTAGCTCTTCCTAACTCTAGGTTGAGTACTCTACCCTCTGAACCATGTAACTGACCCAAAGTCATGGACAAGAATTGCCCCAGATCAAAAAGTATTGGTGGACTGTGATCGGTAGCAATAGAAGGTCTGTCCACAACCATGAGTTCACAGATTCATTGAGAATTTAACAAATATGCCTACATAGGTAAGGACTTTGAAAAAAAGTGAGAGAAAATTCAAACCCTAGAACTCTCCTGACTCCAAGTTCAGAGATCTTTCTACTACACTTCCCTGGGAAGAATGATAAACAATCAATCATTAATCATCAATCAACACTGTTTTTATACCTATTATAATGCCAGGCACTGTCCTAGGAACTAGGAATATAAAGACAAGATCAGAACAATTCATTTCTTCAAGGAGATTACATACCAGAAACTTTGGATTTCTTTAACTAAGGAACCTGACTGTGCTGTACACTGACAAAAAAAAAATCAATTGATTCATTTATCAAAGTAAGTCAATTGAATCAGTCGTTTAGTGCCTCTTCTTCCCACCTACTCCCCAATACACACACATACATGCAAAGTCACATTTCACTTAACATAATGCAAGTCTATCCTCAGTCTCAAGAAAACCAATCCCTATAATGCTTTGCCACCCTCATCCTTAGCCCTATAAATTGGGATTGAGCCAAATCATACCCAGAGCTCTGAGATTTCCATTTTTAAGCCAATGCTAAATGGAATGTCCAGGTCACACTCAAGACTCAAGGTCATCACTCCAGAATGGCAGCCAAGTCTAGGGAGAATTTACATATTTCAATAAACACTTCAAGCACAAAAGAAGTAATGTGATGACTTAATCTTCCCATAAAGGAGGGAGCAAGTCAATTGTTGTAATTATTTCAGAACCCAGAAATGAGTAGGAGGAGGAAATGGGACTAGAGTGCATTCCAGAAATTACACAGTGCTTTCAACCATTTCAAGTTGCTCTCTGCCTCAAGACCTCATATTTTTAGCACCCGTGTTCTCCTTGTGAGGTTATATGACTATAATTCATGAATACCAGGGTCTCTGAAGAACCAAAATGATAAATGAAAAGATGTGTGATGGTATTGGCACCATGTTGCTTTCTTAGAATAGGAATTAAACCTATGATGTTTTTGATTTAGAGAACCCCTGGATGAGAAAACATCCTATAATCTTGCAGAATGTATTGAATCACTGAGAGATTAATCAATTTGCCCAGGGTCACCCAGCCAGTATGGGTCAGAGGTGAGATTTGAATTAAGGTGTATCGGTCTCCAAATACAGTTCATTTTCCATTACACCATACTGCCTTTCCAGCTACATTATTTGCCCCAAATAATAAAAGAAACCAAGGAAGGCTTCCAGTGAATTGGTTAGATCCTCTAAGGAGAAAGCCATGGATAAGGTGGAAAGGTGTGGAGGGACAGCAATCCACACTAATGTAGGAAGTACCCACACCAAGGAGATATTAGATGTACTAATGCATAAAAGTCAATCTCACCAGGACAAAAAAAAAAAACTCATCTCTGAATAGGTGGTGAGAGTAATGATTACTTTCCCCAGGTCTATATGGAATGGATGGAAGGAGTATTACAATATTTTCTCTCTACTGGCAATTCTTTTTTTTTTAAAGTAATCGGGGTTAAGTAACTTGCTCAAGGTTACATGGCCAGTTATTTCTGGGTGTGGTGCTAAGTATCTGAGCCCAGATTTGATCCCCAGGTTATCCTGACACTGGAGCCGGTGCTCTTACTCACTGTGCTACCTGGCCACCACTCCACTGGCAATTCTTACCAGCAAAATCTTTGTATCTAAGTAAGTGAGAGAAACTCTGATCACTGACCATTTTTCTGTGTCTCTGAGTACCTGGGGGCAATGACATATTGGTGATGTTAAGAAAGGACAAACTCATCGAATGGCATCTGGCCTGTTAAGGTTGGAACTTGCCCAGTTTATGGACTTTCTAAATGCTGCACATCTGAGCTGGTGAGTGGGGAAAGGGAAAGTCTCTTGAGAGCTGTGTGGCTTGAAATGTAATGAGTTTCTTTGGGGAGTAATTCATTAGGAAATGAGAAAGCAAATGCTCTGTCAAGAAAAGGCTTTTGAAACCATTACTCTGCTTTAATCAGCAAGCTTGATTTTCCATTTAGAAATAAGAGAAAATGTTTTCCCTTGTTGGATGGCTCTTTCAACAAGAGACATTTATCGTGGTTTTTAATAAGGCAAAGTGTTTGGGGGCCCAGAGAGCCACTCATCCCTAAAGGGCAACATAACTTCAAAGTCAGGAAAATTGCAAAATTAATTATTATAGTAGTGGAAAGTAACTATAATGGTGTAAACAGAAGAGTTGGACTTTGTTACCTTTAATATCCCTTCCAGCTCTAAATGTATGACCCTATGGGCTCATGCCCAATAAGATTCAGGATACTGGATTACTGTTATAGGCATAATAATGGACCGATTTGCTGGCTAAGCAAAGAAAACATGTTATTAGCTCTCTAGCATAAGCCCCAAAGGATCCCATTTGTCCTTGAATCCCAGTTCACTGTTGGTATTAGAGCTGTATGTGTATGAATGGGCAGAACCACATATTTAGATGGAAAAGGACTTTGGGGTTAAAGAAAAGCTGATCAAGCATTTTATACCTTCAGCTAGAAGAGGATTTAGTTTTGTTCTGTCTGGCCCCAGAAGCCAAGCTTTAATCATTTGTTTATCAACCACGAAGACCTTGGAGTATTAATCAGTATTCTCACCACCACAACCTTTGTCCATTGTGTTCTCCAGATGCTGAGTGATTTGACTTTGAGTTCATTAGGGCAGGAACTAAGAGCAATGGGCTGAAGTTGAAAGGAGGAAACTTCAGGTTAGATAAAAAGAAAATAATAATGAGAGCTATCCAAAAGTGGATTGTAGACCTCAATATAGGTCTTCAAGAAAGACTGGATATCCACTTCTCTTGGAGGACTTATGAATCAGGCTTGGGTTGGATTGAGTTCCAAACAACTGTTCCAAGTTTCTGTAAATATGTTGGTTTTCAATCTTAGAGAGCAACTTTTGGCCACCTACCTTCTGAGACTTTCTTATCAACTACCTTGGTGAAAACATCAAAATAGCAGTTAAATATTGAAATTTCCCAAACATTGTTGGCATCATGTAAACAAGATAAAGATATTCTCTGCCATTTAGCTCCACCATACCTAGCCATCTGCATCTCTGGTTGATCTCCTATATGAACCCTTGATTTCAGCCTGAACAGTCTCCTCACTGTCAGCTCATGTTTTCGTTTGCCTGTCTCAAAGTTCCCAAATGATGTGTATTCTTTGATCCTTCCTAAGTTCTTCCTCAACTTTTCCAAACTTGTCTCTCTCTCTCTCTCTTATCTCCCGTGGTACTTATTGACTGTAGTGATAAACTGAGTCACATCTTTAGATAGTCACTTTTCCTATCTCTGGAATCATCGTTCCTTGTTCCAATGGGCCAAGCCCTTTGACTAAGCCATTGAGTTTTCTTCTTATTTGTTCTAGTGGAATTTTGCTTCTATAATGTAGCAAAGATTTAATAGATTAATAAAATTCCTTTGTCTAATGGTTGCCAATAAGAGCAACAACAGCAATTTTTAGGGTATGTAAAGCACTTTCCATATTTTAACATGTTTGATCCTCACAGCAACCTTGTAAGGTAGCAATTATTATTTGCTACATTTTATAGATGAGGAAACTGAAACCAGATTCAAGATCAAGTGTTCCTGATTTCAAGTCCAAGGCCTATGCACTGTGCCAGCTAGCTGCCCATGGCTGACAGAAGTAGCAGACTTATCTCAGCTCTTTTCCTTCATAATTATGTTAAGCTCAGAATTGAGAAGTGCTTCTCAGGGACAATTGAACCACACCAGGTATGGCATCCTTCTACTCTGGCACTGTCATCCATAAATCTTCTGTTTTTGTGCTCTGCTCAAGAAACATTGCCAGCTTTTGTTTAAAAAAAAAACCCTTAGTATTTCTAAATTCTAAAAGATTATTGTGCCAACTCAGAATTCTGGGAAAAACTTAGAGAGAGACCTTGGATAATAGCAAGGGTTCCATTCTGATGGAGTTCTGGGAGAACACTGAATCAATAGTGTGGATCTGTGCATAACCCAACAGGAAGCAGATGTTTGTTTTTCTAAGTCTGGCTTGGTTTTGATTTTCACTGAGATCACAAAAAGATATTCTTAAAAAGGAGTTGAATCAGGCTAATCTAATACCACTGATTATATGTGTTTTATATGTGTTAAAACAGAGAAATGTGTATAAACATGGAAAATGTTCATATATATTATGAATGTGGAAAAATAGGTGTGATTATAGGCATGCGTAGGCCATATGACAAATACCATAAGTGTGCTGGCATATCTGACCCATGATCTGTGAATTTCTTTTGGTTTTATTATTAACAAAGGAAAAAATTACTGTCCTCTTGATCTTGACTTAAAAATATGAAGTCCCTGTGACCTTTATAGACATAAACAACACATCTGGACAGAAAGTGGAAACCTATAAAGTCCAGAACATACGTTTCCATGATCAGGATGATTGTCATCACACAAACAACTGACGTGCTGTAAGGGAGTCTACTTGAATTTGTCCTTCTTTTTCCAAGTGTTTTGGCTGCAAGAGGCAGTGTCATCTAATTGAAAGAGAGTGGGGACTAGAATCAGAAGTACATGATTTTGAAGTTTGCCCCTGAATCTTCCTAGCCATGTGGCTCTAGGCAAGTCAGCTTCAACTCTCTGAGCTTTGTTTCCTTCACATATAAAATATAGATAAAAATAGCAACTATTTCACAAAATTGTTTTGAAGATCTTTTAAAAGGCTGTGTAGAAAACACTTTGTAAACCTTAAAGCACTTTACAGCTATTTGTTGTTTTTCTTCAATTCTTTTGGTCGTGTCTGACTCTTTGTGATCTCTTGGAGTATTTACCATTTCCTTCTCCATCATTTTACAGGTAGGGAATTGAGGCGAACCAGATTAAGTGACTTGCCCAGTAAGCAAGTGTCTGAGACTGGATTTGAACTCAGGAAGAAGAGTCTTCCTGATTTCAAGCCCAGTGCTCTATTTACTATGCCACCTAACTGCTTCTATGCTGCGGCTGTAAACAAGTTATTATTATTAAATAGTCATTTGTAGACTCGCTATTAAAACAATAGAAGTATTTTATGCTGTGTATTTGTTGTTAGGTTGTTTCAGTCATGTCTGACTCTTTGTGGCCCTATTGACTTCTGTCTATGGGTTTTCTTGGCAAAGATACTGAAGTGGTTTTCCATTTCCCTCTCCAGTGGCAAACAGAGGTTAAGTGACTTACCCAGGGTCATATATCTGGGAAGTTTCTGAGACTGCATTTGAACTCAGGTCTTCTTGACTTCAAGTCCAGTGCTCTATCCACTGTGCCACCTGGCTATATATAATGTCAAATATATAAGGGAAAACTGCTAAATTGTGCTCCAAATTTCAGATTTTTTTACATAGGTTTATGGGATCATGGATTTAGCCTTAGAAATTACAATGGAAATGATTAAGAATGTGAACTTCTTGAGGGAGGGGACTCTTTGAATCTTTTTTGGTTTGTATTGCCAGCACCTTGCACTGTATCTGGTATATGTGAAGGGCTTAACAAGTACTCATGTATTGGTATGCCAACTCCCCTCATTTTAGTCCCTGGGAAAGTGAGGCAAAAAGAGGTTAAGTAAATTCCTCAATGTGATCTAGGTAGTAAATGACAGAGTCAGCATTTGAACATAGGACTGTTGTCTCCAAATCTAGTGCTTTTTTCTCTGCATTCAAACATATTTATAGCTAGAAATAACCAAATAAGAAGCCAATAATTTCCACACCACTACCATTTCATCCCTGTGTTTGGCCCCTGAGTCTCAGGGTCCTCAAAGAGTTAACAGTCTACCCTGAATTAAGTTTACTATTCTCATCTTCCCAGGAGGATCTGGCCCATTTTGTTCAAGCATAATGGATCCAGTATCCAATGGAGACCACTGCACATACTAGAAAGAATTTCTAATACAAAGTCTCATAGGGGCAGCTTTTAGGTCTTCAAAACACAGTTTTCACTTGAAAGCTGAGCACATGTGCTCCAGGAGGGCATCACAATGGTGTCCCACTATTGTTCTCTTTCTCAATATAACCACACTTGAAAGGAACTCAGTTTCTTTAGACAACAAAAGTATCCCTAGGATGGAGGTCCTTGATGCTCTCATTTTGGTGGGAGTTGATGAGAGGAGAAGGGCTGTTATCCTCCCTTTTAAACATTTGGCCATTGCCCCTTGCTGTCCATTTGGAGGGCAACAATTCTAACTTCAGCTATAGAGGAGAGACAGGAGAAAATTGGTGAGATTTATTACCTTCCCTTCATGATGTACCTTGGCAGCAAAGTGACCCTGGTAGCTAAGAAGCATATTGCATGAATAACAAATTAATGAGTTCTTGGAGACTCTATGGTCTCCAGTGAACACTTCATTGGGAAACTTCCTTGTGATATGGGTTTTATGGGTAAATCTTGACCCAAATCCCAATAAGACAATCTGCATCCTCTATACAGTGAGCTAAGTTTGGAAAGCCAAAGAGGAAACACGGTTATAAATTTCCTCTTTCAGAGTGCCAAGCAAGTAGACCTCAGCCCTTTCTTCCCCTATAATGGATCTCACTTTTCTTTAGGAAAAAGCTAATAAAAATTTTTCTTAGAATAAGTTGTTTACATGTAGAAGGGACCTTAGAGTTCATCATCTGCAAATCTCTAATTTTACAGTTGTGGAATAAGGGACCCTGAGGGGTAAAATAAATTATCCAAGGTCACATAGGTGTTAAGTAAGGAATTGGGATTTGTGCCCAAGTTCCCTGACTTCAAATACTATGTTTATTGCCCCATACTAGGGGTGAGGAACCTGTGGCCTTGAGGCCACATGTGACCTTCTAGATCCTTGGGAGTGGCCTTTTGACTGAGTCCAAGTTTTACAGAACAAATCCTTTCATTAAAATTTGTTCTGTGAATTTTGGATTCAAAGGGCCACACTTGAGGACCTAGAAGGCCATATGTGGCCTGAAGGCCAAAGATTCCTCACCCCTGCTGGCCTGTACCATGTTGCATCAAAGTCCAACAACTCTAATAAAAACACCACCAGCAGCAGCAATAGCAACATCACTCTGGAGTAATGATTCCAGAGATCACGGTGGAATGATTCATGATGGCAATAGCCTTGATCACAGAGAAAAATAACAACAGATGCAAGAAGAGCCAAAGCACCTATACCAGTCACAATAATAGCAGAAATAAGAGTAACAGGAGTAATAATAATAGCAAGAACATCAGCGACAATGAAAAAAAATAGCAACAGCTGAAACAGAATGGAAAATGACAGAAAAAAAAAAAACCTCTTCATTCTTCTCCTGAATCTATTGCTAACTCTAGACCAGGGGTGGAGAAATTGTGGTCTTCTAGATGCCTGCATACAGTCTTGAGACTGAGTCCAAGGTTTCCAGAACAAATCTTTTTATCAAGGGGATTTGTTCTGTGAACTTTGAATTCAGTCAAAGTGTCGCACTTGAGGACCTGGAGGGCCACATGTGGTCCCCGTCTCTCCTCTAGACTTTCTTTCCAATGTCACTGAAGCCCCCTCAGCCTAGGATTTCACTCCACTCCTGGACTTTCCATACCAGAAGCACACTGCACCCCTTTGGCCCATTCTTCTGATTGTCTAATTCCTTTCTGAGTCTCCAAGCACCCACGCCCCCAACCATGTCTCCATTCTTTTATTATTTCTACTTCTAACCTTCTGGACTTTCTCCACACTCCCCCAATCTTGTCAGTTTCCTTTTACATATTGTCTTCCCCATCAGAATGTAAGTTCCTTGGTGGCAGCTACTGTCCTTCTGCTTATATGTGTATCCCCACAATTAAGCATAATTCCTTGCACATGGTATCCAGCTAATGAATTCTTGTTGCTACGACTAACAAAGAAGTAAGTCATGCAATTAAGAATCAGTGCCCGGGGCGGCCAGGTAGCACAGCAAGTAAGAGCACCGGCTCCAGTGTTGAGAAGACCTGGAGATCGAATCCCGGGCTCAGACACTTAGCACCCACCCAGAAACACCTGGCCGTGTAACCTTGAGCAAGTTACTTAACCCCGATTGCTCGAAGAAAAAAAAGAATCAGTGCCCAAGGCATTCGTGCCATTTAGTTTTTTAAAAAGCCATGATATCATGAACTGTTGTGGAAACATTAAATGTATTTTTAATAAGGCTAATAAAACACCATTCATATCCACTACTTACATTCAATCAAACCCTTGCTGTATAAAATGTGATTGTGCTGAATTTTATCAATACTTTAATGTTACTTGTGACACTCAGACAATGTAAGGACAATGTGAGTTATATGTTTTTGGTTTAGAATTTCTGTTCTTTTTGTAAGCATAGGCAGTGTTTCAGAAAAATCTATTTTCTAAAGTGACCCCTGGGACATTAGGCTCTGGCCATAAATACAACTGAGTTGAGGTATTTGTAAAGATAATTGCACTACAAGTGACTCAAGCCCCCATACTAGATCAGGTCGAAATCTTAAAAACTGAGAAGACTGAGGACATGCCTTTTTAAAGTGCAATATTTAAGCAGGATTAAAATAATTAGCAAAGGCAGTATGTGTAGCTTAGTACAGTGAGGCCTTGAGTTCTAATACCAACTGTGTTGATTACGATTTGTGTAAACAGGCAAGTTATTTGGTTTATCTGGGCCTCAGTTTCCCAATCTTTAAAATAAAGGAATTGGACTACATATCAAAATGTCTCTTCTAGCTCTTGACCCTCTCACCCCAACAATAAATAATTATAAAAATTTCCTGAGGAATTATCACCTAATTCTCACTAAGTAGTGGGTACGTGGAAGGATGGACAACTGACTAAAAAACTCGGTCCGATTGGGTTGGAGGTCAGAAAAAAACACAAAGCTGGACCAAAGTTGGGAGGGGAGTGTCTAGAGTAATTTACTAATTGATTCAAGGTACATGACAAATCCCCAGTGAAAATTTCTTCTGATCATGTGGTCTAGCAAATATACCAGGACTCCAGGGCCATTGGGTGACACTATTAAAGTAGCTCCCCTTCCTCTTTTTCTCCCAGCATTTGCCTCAAATAAATCAGAGTTCATGCCTATTGATAAAATTGCAGTTTATTATAGGTAATTAGTCTCATGGAAAATGGTATCTTAGAAATTTTCTCAAAATAAACAATCTACCTCTAGATACAGGAATCATGGGAAATGTAGTCCTCCATTCTTCATGCTGGCTGTACTTGCTGTACTAGAGTTCCAGTTGTGTTACCTTAATATATATTAGTTCCATGATAAATGGCCCATACCTTATTGAATCTTTGTAGTTCCCTCAATGTTATAACATAGCATTCTTCACACTGTAAACATTTAATTAGGGTTTGAGGTTGTTAATTGAATCCTAATCTTAGGAAATTTTAGGCCTTTTTGTTACACAATCAAAAAGAATTTATTAAGTACCTAATATAGACCAAGCAATATTCTAATCACTGAGGAAGAAAAGACAAAAGTGACGTAGTCCCTGTTCTTACTGAATTTGCATTCTAAAGTGGAGGGAGGAGGAACAGATATACCCTGACTCAAAACAACATTATCTTGAAGCCAAATTGTCATGAGGTTCACCAAAATTGGGTAGGTTATTCCACAATCATATAAAACATAACCACACCCATGACTGAAAACTTTCCAGTATGGTGGGAACTGCCAGAACTTCAATCTCATTGGCACAGTCTTTAACAACCCAGAATTATTCTCAGGCAGTGTTGAGACATCTCTCATTATGGGGAAATTCTGGAAGACATTCTAGTTGAGGAACCACACATGGCAATTAAGAATTATTTGCTTGAAAACAAGAACTAAAAGGTACATCTAATGGTTTAGAATTGATTCCAGTATTGAAAAGCTAAAAGGGAGTGTAGCCCATATCAAAGTACTCAGCTTATCCAAGAAAGGCATTTGTGTTTCCATAGAAAGCAAAGAGGAACCTTTGGACAGAAACTCACATTAAAAAAAAAGCTCTTACACACACATATATGTGTGTATAGTATATATAAAATGTGCATATATATATATAATTTATATATGTGTAGTATGCATGTTTTATAGGTATGTATACAATTAATGCTCAAAGTTCTTTTATCTCTTAAATTCTCTTCTGAAATAGCTACAATCCTTACCAGTTATTTGTTCCACTCAGCCTGAGATATGCTATCATTTTGAACAAAGAGTCTATATTTACTTCAGTTGAATTTAAAGAATCATGGACTGAAACTTTATCCAAATTGCCATCATTGCACCTCATTACTTACCCTGTAGAAAACTGTCACAATGAAAGAATACCATGTTCTACAATAGATGCCCTGAAGAGGCTGACCAATGAGACTTGCCATCTTTCTTATCACTCAACATACTGTTCTATATTTGATAACGACAGTCTACCCTGCTGAAACCACAAATTGGACTGATATCTAAAGACTTTCCTGGACCATCTTCATACACATTTATTGGAGGGAAGAGAATACATTATACTCCTTGGTCTGTACTTCTTCTCTGCTCCTTTTGATGCTAAGATTTAAGCTTTGATGGACATGCAACATTGAACCAAAGTGCATTTTGTCCACTTCCAAACACTTAAATGAATTGCCAGAGCTAGCTCAGTATTTGGGAGACTCCAAAGGAAAATATGGGGGAGAAGAGGTAGTTAGACCGGCTACAGAGATATTTGCTGACCTCATTGTTGTATGCCTGTGAAACCTGGACAGTGTACCAGCACCATACTAGGAAACTGAATCACTTCAATTTGAATTGATTGGGGAAGATTCTGAAGATCACCTGACAGGATAATATACCAGACACTGAGATCCTTTCTTGAACAAAACTGCCAAGCATTTAAACTCTGCTTCAGAGAGTTGCAACTCCAGTGGTCTGGTCATGTTGTTCAAATGCAAAATGTGTACTTGCCAAAAAGATTATTTTATGGAGAACTCACACAGGGCAAGCATTCACATGGAGGTCAGAAGAAGCCACACAAGGACACTCAAGGTCTCTCCTAAGAACTATGTAACTGATTTATGACATGGGAGACACTGTCCCAGGACCATTCAGCATGGTATGCCCACATCAGAGAAGGTTCTGTGATCCATGAGCACAGAATTGAAATAGCTTTAAAAAAAAAAGAAAAATAAATATAGAATCCACCCCAAATGTTCACATAGACTATTCGTAGCTGACCTGTGGTAGAACATTGCAAGCTAATATTGGTCTGATCAGACACAGTCAGACTCATCACTAGCATAGTGATGTCATTTTTGGTCCTCTTCAAGAATGAAGGACACCAACCAATCAACCAATCATCAACCAACCAATTTTCTCCACTATTAACATATACTTGCTATCTAGAATCAGGCTTTTATAGCTAAAAATGACCTTAGAGGTCATCTAAACAAAATCCATGTTTTTTTTTACAAATAAGGAAACTGGGCACAGAGAGGTAAAGCGATTTGCCCAAGATCACCAAGATACAAAGCAGAAGAAGTATTGAAGCTTTGATTCTCTGCCTCCAAATCTGACATGCTTTCCACTCATATATAAGGAGGATTTCATCCAAGGTCCAAATTACAGATGGGCCTTAGTGATATCACCATTTTGAATAATCACAAAGGTATTCTTTCCTGAGCGGTAAGCCAAGCATTAGGATCCTAAGATCACTAATTTAGATCCAGAAGTAATATTGGGGGAGTCACCTAGTAAAACTCCATTTACAATTGAGAAAACTGAGGCCCAAAGAAGTAAGTTGACCTACCCAAAATTATGCAAGTAGCCAGTGCGAGGTCACCATCCATCCTCTGATTCTCATTTTACAGTCCTTCCCACTGCCCCATAGTGCCACCCTCGAAGCTAGAGAGTTGGAATTTTCCCAAGAGGTTATCTAGTCATTCTCCTCATAATATATAAATCAATCAATAAGATTTTATATGTGTCATATATACATATATGAAAATTGTTATCTCAACACTGTATTCACAATATTCATTAATAAGATATACAAATCATAGGCCATGTATCATTATGTAGATAAAGATATACACACTCTTGCAGACATATACTTGTATATATACGTACATATGTATGTGCCTGTACACATATACATACCAGAACCTGTGTGATAGATATACTATCATATATGTATGTTCATGTACTGGTATATTATGGCATAATGTGCCATGAGTATATATTTATGATATATGCATATATGCACACACATATGTGCATATATGTATATACATATACATGTGTCTATGTGTGTAATGATAGGTAGATCCCTTTTAGAGGAAACTGCAAGTGGGGAACTCCTGAATATGCCAATTCAGATCTGAACTTGGTCTGTAACCAAGTCAATAATTCTCTAGCACTTGACTTCAGAGAAGCTCAGGGCCTCTGACTCCAAATCCAGGGTTCTTTCCCTCACATTACCCTAAATGATTTCGGTAATCTCTTCCAATCATATGAGGTATGGACTATAGTATATTGCTGGTGTTTTTATTCATCTTGACTGTTGAGTGTATGCATGTGTGTGTGTGTGTGTGTGTATTGTTTCTTGTATTGCTTGCTACTATGGCTCCTAGAGTAGTATCTTGCCCAGTGTAGTTTTGTAACAATAAAGGGCACAGCTTGTCTCCTGCCTGTTGACTAATTTACAACAGATATGTTGCCTCATCTGTTAGAACCCAAGTCCAGATGGGGCTAATGGAAAGATCCAAGCAGTCTTGTTTTCCCCTGAAACCAGAAACTACTTGATCACCTTGGCTGATCTTGGCATTTGACACTCACAACCCTCCAGGGAGGGAACCTCTAGCCTTGCCAGAGAAAGCAGAGCTGAGGCAGTTTGATGGAATGTGTGTAGGCAGCTCCCCCAGCAGGAGACAGGGAGCACCGGGACTGTCTCCTCTGTGGAGACCTGTCTGGTCCCCCTCCTGAGTCAGTTGTCATAGTAACAAGGGCAGCGCCTTACTGTGACTGAGACACGTGGGTGTCAGTGATGAGAGAAATTAAAGGGAATTTGCAGTCAAGCCTGCAGCTTCAGCAGGTGGGCTATGATCCCTGCTGGGAGCTGGAGAGCTGTCCACGGTGCTGAGAAGAGAGGGGCGACTCAGAAATCGGAGTCATGACAGCCTGGAGAGAAGTCTTACATGGCTATAGTTTGCTTGACGCTTAGAGAGACATGGCCCATTAACTCAGGCCCCAAATTTGTCTTTGATGACTGAGAAAAAGAGCCTTTCCAAAAATTGAGAATGAGCAGCTCTGCATCACTAACTTCACCTCAGGGAAGGGAACTGGAGGTAGTTCAACCAGAACTAGAAAGTCAGACTGAAAAGCACAAAATGGCCACTCCAGCTCACCATCTGAACTTAAGTGAAAGGGAGGAATATAAAGAAAATGGGTCTTTAGACTGTTGTGCTCTTTCAATGAGCTTTTCCTAGGAATAGTAGATCTGTGTTCCTTCAAACTGGGGTGGGGGACATGGCCCCTTAGGAGCCTTAGGAAGTGCTGTGGGATTTTTTCTGAAACCCTTCCCATTCATCAAGGTAGAGTATTGTTCTCTTCTATTTATAATAAACTTCACATCCCTTACAGCTCATTCTCTACAATCATCTCCTTTGCCACCTTTAACCGTCAGCTTTTCTCATCACTTCTGTCTACTCCCATCTTCCACTCCCTTCATCATGGTCTATTCTGCAACTAGATCTCCACCCATTCAGAAGTCCCAACTTCTAAACACACTATGTATATTTACCTATCTGCTTACATGTTATATATTTTTGGTAGAATGTAAGCTTCTTGAGGGAATAGGTTATTTTTAATTGGGTCTCTGTATTTTATGATCTAACATTGTACCTGTAAGATATTTAATAAATGTTTGTTGAATTGAATTGAATTGAATCAGTGCTGTATCTGCCAATAAAACAAATTCCTTAGATCCCTCACCTTCTGCCTAAACCACCAATAACATCATTAACCCTTGTAATCTGGAATCAATCATTCAAACAATCATAAAGCATTCTTTAAGTTCTTACCATGTGCATGATGCTGTTCCTAAGTGTTAAAGATACGAAGATAAAAGATTACATCCAAAAGGGAAGGAGATAATTGCATATAAAATTGTATATGTGAGATATGCAAAATTAATAAAATGGTAGTTTTGGAAGGAAGACACTAGAAGCTGGGAGGGATAAGGAATGGCTTCATGCAGAAGCTAACATTTAATTTGAGTCTTGGAGGGAACCATAAAGGAGCAAATTCCAGACATGGGTGATAGCCAGTATAAATGCACAAGAGGAATAAAGTAAGGCATAAAGCAACAAATAAATAAATGATCAAATGTATGTGTGACCACATTCATTTATATATGCATATAGCCAATGAAAACCCAAAGATAAACCCATGGAGATACTGAAAATCTTAAATGCTTTTTGAAAGAGAACACAACAAGAAGTGAAAATCAACTATCAACTCTGATTGGTGGGTATATAATGAGAAGATGGACTACAAATCTTCATGAGACTCAGACGTTTCAAGCAATCTGGACAGGGGAATCCATCTTTATCCAGACCACTCTGGTTGCTTTTCTCCTTCATGGGTTGGATTGCCCTGAATTCTAATTGAGGGCTACAAGGACAGCAGCACATTCCTTTTGGGTACGAACTTGCCCAGATTGATTCTGTCTAGAATCTAAATAGAAGTTACTTCTTCTAGCTGAGTGCGGTCTCACCCAAGACTGAAAAACATGTTCCTTAAAGTCTAGGACAGTCTCATCAATCAGTCATGTCCTTCAGAAACTGACTTTTTACAGAGGTTGGGCTTTAAATAAGAAAAGAAAAAAAATTCTGGATCCCAAGTTAATAATTATTAATATAATAGTAAAATAATTCCTCTCATATGTACACCATGTATGTGGTGGGGAGGAGGGCCTATGGAGACAGAAACATTTGATACTTGATTAGATATATGGTCTTAGTGAAATTGAGGACTCAAGGGTGAAATCAAAATTCCAAATCTAGATTTCTAGAAGGATGGTAGGAAGTATGGTAGAAGGAAGATGGTAGAAGGAAGGTTCATTACTAAGGGGAAGTTTGTAAGAGGAAGGGGCTAGGGGTGGGGGAGAATTCTTCTGCAGATATGTTGAGTTTGAGTTGAGTATGTTGAGCCTATAGCTCAAAATGTTCAAAGGACAATTAGTGATATGGGGCAAAAGCTCCATAGAAACTAGACTGGATAAACAGACAGACAGACAGACAGACAGACAGACAGACAGACAGACAGACAGACAGACAGACAGACAGA
>NW_027185804.1:32385076-32414211 GCF_028583685.1 Petaurus breviceps papuanus
AGATAGATAGATAGATAGATAGATAGATAGATAGATAGATAGATAGATGAGGGAGATCGATTCAGGAGTCATCCATATAGATGTGGTCATTGAACCCATGGCAACTGATAAAGTCACCAAATGAGATTATAGAAATAAAAAAGAAAGCCAAGGAAAGAGCAGTGTAAGGACTGCACCTACTCATCTCTGTCTCCTTCTCAATTTCCTTCTCCTCATTTCTGTTTGTTCTGAAATATTAAGATTATATCATGTAAATTGGTAGAGGACATAGTCAACATAGTTGTTTGATATAGTTAATCAAGTTCTGTTCAACAGTGTGTAAAAGTAGAAGCTGATAGGAGCAATTCAGGTGTCATTCCCTGTAAGAGTTTCATGGATTTAATATTTGTGTTCCTGAGGGAACAGAAAAGGGATTAAGAAGGTGTTGGCAAGGGGAACAAATCTCTGTCCTCACAACAAAAGTCCTCACTGTCCAAGCTTTCGGTGTCTTTCATGCCTAAGATTTGCAGTAATTAATAGCCTGCTCTACCATACAGGATACTCACCAGGGACACACAAAATCCTGGGAAATGAAACACACAGAAGTGTACCCATGGGTAAAGTATTACTCTGTTTTGTCTCAGTAAGGTATCACATCCACCCTCTTTTTGCTCTCCCTGCTAACAACTTTCATCAGCTCTGTAGTTTAGAGAAATGCCAAGCCAGACAACCAGGCTAGCTTTGCTTTTATAGCCTAGCTACAAGAAGCCTTGGAGGGAAAAAAGAGGCTGGCAACTATCATCAGAGTTATTGTCAACAGCTGCTACCTTACTTCACCACACAAAGAAATTGTCCTGCCTTCCTGATTATGATGACTTAAAGGCATCAAGGGAGAAACTTCTTTTGCAGCTCATACCTGATTGTCATATTTTCACATTTTATACACAAAAAATAGAACTAGTGATTATTGAGTTTGAAACTATTTCCCAAGTCCATCTTTTAAAGTATTTAAGATACAATTTAAACAATGAAAGCATGAGGGCACCTTTTCTAGGCTAACGGGAAGAAGCAATATTTGCATATTGGTTCCCATGAAAGTAGAATGATGCAGACAAAACCTGGAATAAAAGAGAAGATTCTTCTGTCTCAGCTTGTACTTGATTGTCATATTTTCAACTTTTTTATAAATAAAAAGGGATTAGAGACTTGAGTTTGAAACTATTGCCCAAACCCTTTTTAAAAGGTATTTAAGACACAATTTAAACAATACAAGTATGACAACAACCTTTCTGGGAATGGGAAGGGGCAATGAGTGCATATTGGTTTTCATGAAACTGGGATGATGCAGGGGAAACCTGGGATGATAGAAAAGATGCTAACCTGGACAAGGAAATACTACTTAGAAGAACCACTATTACTTACATTCATATAGTGCTTTATAGTTCTAGGGAGTCTTTTTATTGCCTCTAAGATAAAACTTTAAAATACCCATAATAGCTCTGAAAGCTTTCCTTAATATGGCTTCCATCTACCTTTTCAGCCTTATTACATATTATTACCCTCCCATCCCCTTTATACACTCTCCATTCTGGTCAAACTAAACTAATACCTTTCTTCCACATATGACATTTTATCCCTCATCCCCGTGTCTTTGTATATGTGCCGCCCATCTAAAATGTATTCTCTCATCATCTCAGTCATGTAGAATGCCTGGATTCCCTTAAGACACACTCTCCAATGCGATCTTTCACATGAAACCTACCTTTTTCCCTCCACACACCACATTTTAAGTGTTTTCCCCTTCTTAAAATTACTGCATTATTCTGTATTGTATAGACTTCGGGTTTGCTTATTGGCATGAGTTCCACACCTATCCCCAACCTCAGTTGAATGCAAGATTCTTGAGGGTATAGGGATATTGTGTTTTTTGTCTTTCTCTCCTAATTGTCTTAATAAATGTTTGTTAAATTGAATTGGTTTGCTTGATATACACTAGCTCTTTTGATCCCCAAAATATCCTATGAACAAGGAGGCACAAGTATTAGTATCCCTACTATACAGATAAGGTAACTGAGTCTTAGAGAAATAAAATGATTATTTCCCCAAGACCACTTGGATAAACTTCATTCCAACCTAAATCCTGTGACTGTAAGAACAAGATTCTTCTTGCTGCACTATGCTGACTCCAATGCATTCTCTGTCTCTGTCTCTCTGTGTCTCTCTGTCTCTGTGTCTCTCTCTCTGCCTCTCTCTGTCTCTCTGTCTCTCTTTCTCTGTCTCTCTGTCTCTCTCTCTTTCCCTCTCTCTCACTTCCAAAATGTCCCCAAAACATTTCTATTTATGTTTGGCTTGGTAATTAGGTGTGAGAAAACCAAAATTTGCAACTTAAACAGTTTGATAGTCTTATCCTTTCACAATAGTTTCCCTTCCATGATGCGCTTCACAGAGATCAATGCATTTAGTATTCAATCTAATTAGCTAAGGCAGGGGTCCCATGAGCACCAAGAGTCAGGAGAAGGGACAATTCAGGACACCCTTGTCTCATCCCTCTTTAAATGCTAATAGCTTTGAGATGATTCTATTAGCAGGAAGTGTCAGGGAAAAAAAGTCATGAAAGGGTATTTTTCAGTTAATAAAGAGATTACCAAATTGGTCTGATTTTGTTCTTTATTTTTTTTTTACAACAACCTGGATAATTATCTCTTCATTTAGGTCAAAAACTCCTTGTCAGCATCAAGCAAACACATGTAAGCAGAGAGAGCTTTGTCTGTCGCGGTTGCTGAGTCAGGTGCTTGTGTTTTACTTATTAAATCTCTCGCTCATTTATTCATTCATTCATTCCACAAAGATAATATTGACCACCTGCTGTGTTCAAAGCACTGTCCTAGGTAGAATAGAAAAATAAATAAGACCTAATAATCCTGCCATAAAGAAGCTCGCAGTCTGGTAAAAGGCATCAGACAAGCACACGGCTAAATTTAATTTTATAATTTATGGAATATTATCATATACATATGATTTTTTATTTCAATAATAATTTACTCAGGTTAAAAACTATTTGTCAGTATGACAAATGGGTGATGTCACATCTGATGTACAAGTGTGGTTTTTTTTTTTGCTATTCCTCTGACTTGATATTCCAACTCTCATCTCATAATACTGATACCTAGAATGCATGCAAGCCTTCCTCAATTCTACTCACTGCTACCCCTAGCTTTCTTGAAAGCTTTGCTGACATCAACTCCTCCATTTGCTTTTATTGATGTTCCCCTCCTGGCACAACACCCGCCCTCCCCAAATCTCCTTTGTATAATGTTTGTATTTGCTTATATGTATACACATGCTCTCCCTGATCGAATGGAAGTTACATGAAGATAAAGGCAGTCTCCTTCTTATTTTTATATTCACATCCCTTCAGATAATGGCCATGTTGCTATTGTTGTTGCTGCCCATCCTTCATCTTTTAAAGAAATCAGTGACATCACAGTGTGTGAGAACAGGATTCTTCTTGCTGTGCTTGTCTTACACATGAATTGGATCTAAGTGATGCTGAGTTTCATGAAGTCATCTACCTCTTTCTCTTCCAAAATTATCAAAGTCCAGTGGGCATACAAAAGTCAAGATGACTGGTGACAGCCCAGGACCCAATAGGTAACTTCAGTGTCTGACCAAAGTCTAAGATCTCCACAACACCTGCTTCAGTCACCTTCATAGCCTTTGGGGAAATTGTTTTTCATCCACCCATTCTGCCATGGGATATCTTCACATACTTGGGGGAGGCATCCCTTTAGCTCACCAACAAGCTTGAGACGTATTGGTTACCTCAACCTGTTTTAGCCTGTCTACCAAGATGATTTTTCCAGAGTATCGCTGCTAAAGTATAAAGTATGTTACAGCTTCTTGGAGCCACACATGAGAGTTGGATCACAGGTAACCTGAAAATGACTTAGTGACAGGCTCTAGTCCTCCCTGAACATCATAGTAGGAACAATGATCATGGTAGGCACTTAATAAAACTTGTAGATTGAGTGATTGATTGTAAGCAATGGAGCAGGGTCTGGGGGAGAGTCTAATATCAATATGATACAATCACTGCTAACAAGGAGTTCATAATCTAGGAGGAGGGATTAACTATACACATAGGTAAATACCATGGTTCCCATAATGTAACTGTCATTCTGTATCATTCTGGGATCTGAGTCTTCTCTCATTTCTATGTTGGATATAGTGTGATTCAACTCTTCCCCTGAGGAGTCAAAACTCCATGAAAAAATCATTTATATTTCCCCTGCTTTCTCTGAAACCAGCGATTCCATCACTGCTTATGACACAATATCATTCCAATATTTTCATTTTGGTCACTTTTTCAGTCATTCCTTCCTCGGTTGATGGGCACTCCCTTAGTTCATAATTTTTTGATGTCACAAACAGAGTTACTGTAAGTATTTGGTACGTATAGGTCTTCCTTTCCTTGATGTCTGTGGGGTATGGACCTAGCAGAGGTATTGCTATATATCATACGGTATACATAGCTAAGTAGCTTTTTGAACATAACTCCAAATTTCTTTCTGAAAGCAATGGCTAGATTGATTCATAGTGGCCATTATTCCTGCAATGCCTCTAATATTTTCCATTCTATTTTTTTTTGTCATTTGCACTATTTTCCCTTGAATATGCATATTTGTTACAAGGGTTTCATTCTCCTCCCATAATAATGGTAAAGTAGAGGTGGATAGAAAAGAATTGCTTGTTAATTTAAAAAAAAATGACAAAAATTCCATGTCAAATTATCATATATAAGTCAAGCCATTTTCCAGGCTGCTCACAACAATCTTACAGACAAAAGACTGCATGAAGTAAGGCAACCAAATGTATTAGGTGGGACCTCAGTTTGGCTGACCCAATCAGAGACAAAAATTCTCTGAGTCCAAATGGGTACAAGGAGAAATCCTTTTCCTCACTGGACTCCTCACTGGCATGCTGTGTTATCCCAGAGTGGGAGATTCGATTATCCCCAAGAGACAACACTGATATTAATGACGGCAATACAATTATCCAGCAAAAATATCTGACTTAAGGACTTCCCGCAGCCTCAGGTTCCACAGGTTATCCACAGGGGGTGAAGAAGAAGCATTGTTGCGTGACCTTCAGAACATGACAGATGAGCAGCAAAATAAATGATTCATTTCATGGGTTTAGATATAGAGGGTCCATCCCTGCCCTAGCACTGAGGTCTTATTTATGGCCTGGGCTTAACTGAGTGCCTTTGTGTGGAAGCCTCAGAAACTCTTTATGGTTTAAACCTTTCACAGGATTTATTAATAGAGCTCTTTGAAACATTCTATATGGGAAAAAGAAAAGAAATGGGGAAACCATTTGTTTCTTTTTTAAAAAAAGGTAAAAATAATAATAACAATATTTCACTTGAAATGTATTTAACTTTCAGCATCTTTGAATGAATCAAAAATGAAAATGGAAAATTATTTGTTCCCCCTGGAATGAGTGAATTAATCAAGAAGCATTTACTAACCCCTAGAAAAGTTAGTTAATTTTTTAATATATTTTTGAAATTTTATCATTATCTTTTGCTTTTATATCACTGTCATTTTCTTTTTTTTTTTTTAAAGCAATCGGGATTAAGTAACTTGTTCAAGGTTACACGGCCAGTTATTTCTGGGTGTGGTGCTAAGTATCTGAGCCCGGATTTGATCCCCAGGTCATCCCGACACTGGGGCTGGTGCTCTTACTTGCTGAGCCACCTGGCCGCCCCAATCACTGTCATTCTCAAATATATCTTTCTCTGATATTGAACCTATATCTTCCTTTCCTAGGAGCTGGCTCTTTATCCACTAGACAATACTGGCTTTCAAAGTTAATTAATATTTTAAAAAATATAATAGGCCGATTTTCTCTCCTTTGCCAAATTCTTCTAATCCATTTTCTTCTATAGATTTGCTCACATTGAGATATTTGGAATACCTCTTCCAATACCTACCCCATTTTATGTGGTGTCAACCTATGCAGGACTAGTGCCAACACTTCCATAAAGTTTTCCCAGTCATAGGATTATGGCCATAGAATCACAGATCTAGAACAACAAGGGAGGTCAGCAGCCATTCACACCAACCCCTTCATTTAACAGATGAAAAAAATGTAGGTCCTAGGAGGAAAAATAGCTAGGCAAAGTCACATACATGTCAGAGACAGGATTTGAATTCAGATTTTCTGACTTCAGAAGAAATGCTCTATTTCTTAATCTCCCCATCCACTATCCACACTCTACTCCTCTCTCCAACAATGGTTCTGTATTTACTTTTCTGTGTAAAAGTGATTTCTCCCAATTGAACATAAGCTCTCTCAGGGAATAATTCATTTTTTTATCTTCTCAATGTCTAACATAGTGTCTGGCACATAGTAAGTTCTTAATATATTATTATTGAATGAATGCATGAAGTAATACATTGCTTTTTATGACTCACCTTGTTCCTTAGAATAATAGAACTGTGTTCCCCTCTAATTAAATACTATACTCTACCATGTGGCATAGTTATTTAAGTATATATAGTCTTATTTTTAGACCCATAAAGGATGAGGAAGTCATCAAATTCAATACTCGCCTTTTACAAATTAGGAAACTGAGGCCCAGAGGGATATAAAAGCAGGACAATAGACTAAAAATGTTCCTATTCTCCCACATTAAAAAGCAATGGTCTTACTGCTTCCTTACATTAGCAATGCAGTAAGAGGAAGTTGAAACCACCTCTCTCTCTATGTGTGTGTTTGTGTCTGATTCTGTCTCTTTTTCTCTGTCCCTCTGTCTATCTGTCTGTCTGTCTCTGTTTCTCTGCCTCTCTCAGTCTCTCTGTGTGTGTGTCTGATTCTCTCTCTCTCTCTCTCTCTCTCTCTCTCTCTCTCTCTCTCTCCCACACACTTCCTTCCCCCTCCCCCCCCACACACACACCATCCCCCAAGCATAATTCTTTGTGACTAGGATACACTAGTCCATCTAAGCTCATCTACATCCAAATAAGCTCATCTACATCCAAAACCAGTAGACCAAGCACCAATGTAGTGAGAAGACAATAGCAAATTTCAGCATATTTTTGCAAACTTACCATCCTATTGTGTTCCAGGCCTATAGAGAGCTGAGCACAAAGGGACACTGAAGCACCCTGGACTGTTCTGCTTTTTTTTTCCCCCATATTCTTCCTGCTTGGGCACGGTAGGACCAGGTGGTCTCCTGGAAAGTATGGGCTTTCCACCCAGGAAATGTCAGCTGAAGCCATGCCATTTCCTTCACTGACATTCTAAATTAAGAGAGACAATAAGTCAAGGCCAAAGTAAAATTCCTCCATATTGAAAGGAAAGCACATGCCCTAAATGAGTGCCCATTCTTATAACTTTTATAAAATCTCTGGATTGAGGACTTGAAGGGTTCTCAGAGATCATCGGTCCAAGTTCCCTTATTTTAAAGAAAACTGCACAATGTGACTTCAACCTACCTCTTTAGTTTTATTACACATCATTCTCCTTCCTGATTTCTGTATCTGGTAAGCTTGGCCTGCTGGCTCTATTCTAAGCTTGATAGTTCACTGCCTAGTTCTGTGTCTTTCTCTAGGCTGGCCGTCATGTCTAGGAGGCACTCCTCTCTCATGGCTACCCCCTTCAATAAACAGGTCAGATGCCACTCTTCCATAGGAAGCCTTTCCTGCTTCTCTTTCCCAGTTTAACTGCACATCGTGTATCATTTTCAGGAGAATTAAAATTCCTTGAAGACAGGGAATGCTTTATCTTTGTATCCTATGAGACCAGAACTGAGCAAATGTTTATTGAATTGAATCAAACAGATGAAGAAACTGTGACTTAGGGAGTGGAGGTAACTTTCCAGGGGTTACATGGTGAATAGGAGTAGAAATTAGGTATAGGGAGCTACTCCTAAACCCAATTCTCCTGAATCCCAGGAGAGAGTTTTCTTCTGCCCCCTCCACCCCTACTACTGCTACATAAAGCTACCTCTGTATGCTTTTCCTCCAAATTCTCATCAAGTTCAAATTTATGTCATAGTTATGTATGTGAATGTCTTATTATCACTACCTTGAGATGTTGGGGTCTGGTAGTCAATCCAGTTCAACAAGCTTTAATAAACACCTACTCTGTGCCAGGCACTTGTAACTAGGGTTATAGGGGCAAATTGAAACAGTCCTTGCTTTCAAAAGCTTATGTTCTATTGGGAGGAGGTTGAGAGAAACACAGAGAAGTAAATACTAGACAGATGAATTCAAGACAAAGTATATTGGAGTGTGGGGCCACCATGAAGAAAGAACTCCAGTAAGATTTGTCAATGGACCTAGTGTTTGAGGGGAGTAGGAGTTCACTAAGGTAGCAGAAAGGGAGGGAAGCATTTTAGGTATGTGGGATATGCAAATGCTAATGTTTTTTGTTGTTTGTTGTTCGATCCTTTCAGTTGAGTCTGACTCTTAATGATCCTATTCAGGATTTTCTTGACTGATACTGGAGTGGTTTGCCCCTTCCTTCTCCAGCTCATTTTACAGATGAAGAAACTGAGGGAAACAGGATGAAGTGGCTTGTACAGGGTCACACAACTAGTAAGTGTCTGAGACAAGATTCAAACTCAGGTCTTCCTGATACCAGCCCCAATGTTCTATCCACAATTAATATTTCATTAAAGAAATGGGGGCTTGTATGTCTTGCATAAGGAAATAACAATTAGACCAGTCTGGCTGAAACACTGAATTGTGTTAGGAAATGAAATGTAATTACCTTGGAAGGATAGGTTGGTACCTCTCTGTCTGTAAAGGGCTTTGCTTTGCCAAAAGATGGGTTCAAACTTTACCCGGAAGGCATCAGGGAGCCTGAAATATTGTAGGGGCTTGTTAAATCTTATTGAATTGAATAGCGTGCAACAGGCTAGGAATAATAAAATAATGGAAAAGACAGAGCATTGGGTTGGAGTCAGAAAATCTGATCTGAGTCCTAACTTACCACTTACTTCTATGCACATGTATATATGTGTGTGTATACCCATACATATAAATACATATATATCTATGTATATAAAGTATTTACATTTTAAAACTACACTAAGACTTTCGGGATATCCTGCATATATAATTATACATGCATATTTAGGTGTATACACACACACACACACACACACACTGATGCCCTTTATACTGAAGGCCTATGCAAACATCATATAAAGCCAAAGAAAACATCTGAGTTATGAAATATTCATGAAGCCAAGAAATCTTATGCAACTTCATCCCATGAAACATCTTAAAACATCCCCAAAAGTTTTTACAGTTAAATAAGTCATTGAGTCAATCTTTCTTCCTGCTTTTATTTATTATTTAAGCCACCAAGGCAAGGGCTTTCAAAATGGCTTCCATGGTAATCACTGAAGAGAAGTGATGAGTCAAGGGTAGGAAGCTGACAGGAGCGCCAGAGCAGAAAAACACAGGAGGGGAAGTAATAGGGTGTCAGAAAAGGGACAGAAGAGACAGGCCAAGCTGAGCATCTGGAACACAGAAGAAAACTTTCTCAGGATGTGTTATGGGGCAGCCGCGAAGAATTCTAGAATATGAGAAAACATTAACAAGCTTCTCACAAAACCAAACACCAGGGATGTGCTAACCAAGAATTTGCTGTATTACTAAGCAGCAGTAGCCTGATTAATACTTCATTACCTTTCAATACAAATGGAGTAAAAAGAAGCTATATAATTCCAAGTTGTGCATTCTCTCTCCTAGGGTTGGGCAGTTCTTTTCCCAGTACCATGATTCCTGGCACTGACTCGCAAAATAAAAATCATTCTGTTCTACCCCATAAATAACAAGGTCTACATTTAGAGCTTATTATGGGCCTGGCACATGGCAAGGAAGGGCCACAGAGCAGAGGAATATTTCTTCCATTTTGACAAAGACTTCATTCTAAAAGGAACATGAGAATTCAGATTGAGTCTGTAGAGATGGGTTGGGAGCAAAGATGATCAAGTCTACATTTTAAAGAAAATAAGAACAATGAATTGTGTATTGAGGGTTTGGCATGTAAAATGGGATGCTTAGTATACCTTATATGCTTTCATCCATGAGAATGTGAGCCCCTCGCCCCTCCAAAGGAGAGAGTATTTCCTCTGGACCTCTATAATGCCTGATGTAAACTTAACAAAATGCCTGGCACGTAATAGGTGCTTAACACAAAATAGGAGCTTAATAAATATTTGCTGAACTGTCTTGTGGTGACAGTTTTTCTGTCCTATTTTTAACTGCTCCAAACACTTCTTCATTGTGTGATCATGGATACATTGGGTCATATTACTGGCCTTGATTTCTCTATCTGTGGTTATTGTTACAGTTATCTCATTTTCATTTCTTGTCATAGAATGCAGATAGAAACAGTCCTGTTATTATATTGTTGTTATATTACTATTGTTATATGATTATTATTATTATTTTTATTTACACCCTGCAAACTATTGAGGAGTTGGGTGAGATGACTTCTTTTGTAGCTAAATACAAATATTAGGACACACTCCCATCTTATTTTGATCACGGACCTGTGAAGTCTTTTGTGTAGGGAACCCCCTGTATAAACCTTTTCTCTTTGGACACAGATATCCAACTTGTTTATAATGTCTAATTCTTAAAATGAAGCCTATGAAAATCAAAGGTTAGATATCTAGTCTGTGGTAACACCACATATGCGGGCCAAAGCCACAACTTGAGCTCAGGTCTTCTCATCTATATGAGCACTTAAGGGATACGGTGGATAGAATACCATGTCCGAAGTCAAGAAGACTCATCTCCAAGAATTCAAATCTGCCTTCACTATGACCTTGGACAAGTCACTTAATCCTGTGTGCCTTAGTTTCTTCATCTGCAAAATGAACTGGAAAAGGAAATGCCAAACCATTACCCCAAGCAGCATCACCAAGAGTTGGACACAACTGGAATGACTGAACAACGACAAACTTATTGTCTCTGAAACCAACAATCTAGAGTGATAACTGTAGAATCTGTGGACCTATAAAAAGAGGCCCTGGGACTAGATGGCATCCTGGGTCCCTTCCACGGTTTTTTTTTCTTTTCTCTGATGCTGTGATGCCTAACCCAAGCTGAATCTTTTCCTCGTCTATATAGATGGGCTATTTAATGCTGGGAACACCTACCTCGCAGGGTTATTGTGAGGGCCAAATAAAAGAACCTGTGTGAAACATTTCCTAACTTTAAAGAGTTATACAAATGAAAGTTACTACTATTATAAACACATCCCAGCTTCTAAACCATGAAGAAGAGAAATGCCCTTCAGATCATGTCAGGACATGGGACTATAATAGTTTTATAACTAGAAGGCTGGGAATTGACACCTCCACCACCCCTCCCACTCATACCCACTTTACAGTACCTGACTCAACCATTGGGGGAATCATAGAAAAAACTGACATAAAAATCTGTACTCTAGCAGCATTCAGGGTCTTGATTTAATTGGATTGTGGTGTCAAAATTCATCATAGCAATTCACCGCAGAAAAGACCTTAAATATCAATTTGTCTTTGCTGTGTGAGCACCCCTGAGCCAAATCATAGAGCACACGTCCCAATACAATAACCTTCTCTAGTCAAAAGCTCCCCAGAACTTCTCTGAGTGACAACGCACATCACAAAAACGGAGAAACAGAAATCATTCTGTAGCAAATGAATCTGCTCATACCACCTTATCCTGCCCCCCCCAAAAAAAAAGTTGCTAAAAAGGAAAATTCAAGGAATCGGGCAGAATGTGAAAGAACAATCCCAGTTGTCGTTGATTCTGTTTAATGACCTCTACAAGTTATAATAATCTTCCCTAAAGGTCTATGTAGACTGGACAGGGAACAAGGCAACTAGATTAAATTGGAAGATGAGAGGCTGCTTCTGTCTGTTTGCCCTGTGAAGAGATAGCTACATGTAGAAAAGGCTCCTCTGATATTGCCCTGTTCAAATATCTTTATTTGAAGACATCAAGAGGAAATATTAACAGACTTGAGACATAATTGTCAACCCAGACTATGGTACCCAGGGGAGACAAGTTGCAGATTTCACCAGTAAGACTGGTTGTTAAAGGCAAGTGAGAGATGCCCTGGACTGCGTGGCAAATCAGGAAAGATGCCGAGATGAGGCCCAAGGGTCAGATGCTTGTCTCCACAGTGGGTTCTAATTAATGCTGAGTCTAAGAGGGACAGTTACTGTAATCAGCTATCTATAGCCTGAAAAAAAGACCTATTATCTTCCCATGTGAGAAGTTATAACCAAACCTTAATTCATGAAGACCTGAGTTCATATCTTGCCTCAGATATAGCCTAACTATGTAATGATGGCCAAATCTCTTAACCACTCATTCCTTCCAGGACTCAGGGGTGGAGAACCTGTGACCCGGAGGTAACATGTGGTCTTCTAGGTCCTCTAGGGTATGACTCCTTGACTGAATCTGAGTTTTACAGAACAAATCCTTTTATTAAGGGGATTTGTCCTGTGAAGTTTGGATTCAAAGGGCTGCACTTGAGGACCTAGAGGGCCACATGTGGCTTCCAGGCCATAGGTTCCCCACCCTTGCTCCAGGCTGTTCTCTAAGGCAGGGATCTGTGATATATTGCTGGGGTCCATGAAATTGGGGAGAGGAAGTCAGAAAGGTTTCATAGCAATGGTAGAACTTTGCCTAGCTCTTAAAGCAAAAGATGGACTCAACACAGCAGCATGGAGGGAGATCAGGATCTGGGGAGGAGCAAACAAAGGCAAGAGAATAATGTGTTCATTGTATTAATAAGGGGGTGTATTTAACTCAAGAAGAGGTTTGTATAGCAAAAGTGTCACAAAGCAATGGATTCTCTTAATGAATGAATGGAAGTCAAGATAGGAAAACTAGGCAGGAAATCGTTTATAGAAGGCTTTTTATTCTAATTTGAGGCTATGGGACTTCATACTGTAGGAAGCAGGAAGCCACTGAAGGTTTTAGGGAGGAGTGATATAATCATAATAGTATTTTAGGAATATTGCTCAGGCTAGGAAGAGGAGAGAATACAAGCAAGAACAGTGTTACCAAGCTCCAGATTGATGTTGGCGTCTGGAAGTTTAGCTATTTCTGCATCTTTGTGAGAGAGAGACTGGGTTCCTTCTTTAGATTTCTGCTAAATTCTGCCCTAATGCCAACCAAAAATTAATCAAAAGTGACAGAGAAAGAAAAGGAGGATTGTAGCTGGCTACTGATGATGCCAGTCATTTTGACCAGGACTTTTCACAGTAGATGTACTTTGCACTCAACAAGGAACATTCTGTTCATCAAATGACCTCTGCTTCGGGGCCACTTAGAATGAAGGAGATAGTCAATAGTTTGGTTTTTTTTTTCTGTAGTTAGTCTTATCTTAAGAAGCAAATGATGCCTCTCCCACTGGTTCAAATTACTTCTCAGAACTACCTTCATAGTCAGTGGGGGAGGAAACAGCTCCCTCCTGAGTTCTTTAGCCAATGGCTACTGAGCAGTGGAAAATGAGCTAAACCTTCCCGTCTGAAGCTGAGCTCCCTCAGCAGGTGTCAGGAACTTAGTCAGGGCGAAGATAGACTATGGGAGATGACCTAGGGTTGAGGATTAGTGGGGTGGGAACAGAATGACAAGGCCACACGGTGGAAGGAGATTAGAGTGAATACTTGAGGCTGTTCCTATATTATTTTTGACGTGCTAATTCCCAGCACCTAGTTCACCGCTGGGTCCATAGTAGGCACTAAGAATTATATCACAGAGCTGACAGAGAGAAGAGAACAGAATGAGATAGGCTAGTCTCTATATAGAACAAATCAGAAATCTTTCACAAATATTATACAGATATCCTTATGTGGGAAAGTTCTTCTCTCATCTGTCTTTATCTATCTCTTTCTTTGTCTCTGTCTCCATTTCTAGCTCTCTGTCTTGCTTTCTCTGTGTGTCTCTGGCCCTTTGGCTCTTTCTCTGTATCTATATCTCTGTCTCTCTGCATCTTCTCTTTGTTTCTGTCTGGCTCTGTCTATGGCTCTGTCTCTCAGTCTGTCTCTCTCTCTCTCTGTTTCTCTCACATTTCTGTCTCTCTATCTCTTTGTCTCCCTCCCTTTCTCATTATCTCTCCCTCTCTGTCTCTGTCTCTCTCTCTCTCTGTTTCTCTCACATTTCTGTCTCTCTATCTTTTTGTCTCTCTCATTGTGTCTTTGTCCCTCCATCTCTCTCTATCTCTTTGTCTCCCTCCCTTTCTCATTATCTCTCCCTCTCTGTCTCTGTCTCGCTGTCTGTCTCTCTCTCTTCCTCTCCCATTGTCTCTGTCTCTCTGTCTCTGTCCCTCTCTCTTCTCTCTCTCCTCTGCAGCTTCTCCTCTTTTCCCATTTTCCTTCCCCCTTCCTCCCTGCCTTTCCCTCTCCCCCTATAAGCAGCTATTTTTATAAATTGACTGAATTTAGATAGTGCATTGCTAACCAGCTATCTTCCCAAATCATCATTGTTGTGATTTCCCCTTACATCTCAAATTGATCATGAGTGTGGACACTGTGAAATCTCTGTCTTCGGGATTCATTAGAGCAATTCTTGTTCCCCATTTTGGGGTAGGAGTAGCTTTTTCTAAGGCTATTGCAAATTGAAGTATGAAGGTCAGCTCCCCAAACACATTTCAAATGGGATCCATCTGTTCCCCATTTTCTAACAGAATTGAGAAGGCCCAAAGTGAATATGCAGTAACTGTGAGGAAATAATCCTTTAAAACACTGCAACCTCTTCAAAGAGGTGGCTAAATAAAGTGAGAAGCAAGGGCCCTGGTCCCTCTCATTGTCTGTGTGTGTATTCATCTGAATCAATGGTCCTCTGTGGTGGGAATGGTGAAGCAAGGCCCTGAAAAGACTGATCATTCTGCAAACAGGAGAAGAAAGGAGGGGGGATGAATGCCCCAACCCCAAATAAAAGCAGGATGCAATTTCTCTGCGTTTGCCATGCCTTGTGCCTCTGTTATTGGATGGCACTTTGTACAGTTCAAGTTATTATTAGGTTGGTATGTACGTTGACGGAGGGGCTCTGCTGAGAGCCTGGGCCTGCTGTTTTAATCAATATAACATCAGAAAACAAGCAAGGAGCCCAGCAGATCCTTCAGTGGCTGATGTCCTTGCTACCCTCCCTCAGGCCCTCATAGGGAAATAAAATAAAATCAATCACATCCCACAGCAGCCAAACACAGGCAAGGCAAAATCTACAAAGCGTCTCCTGGCCATTGAGCTCTGAAGCAAGGCAGGTTTCGTCTATGGCATTTGCTTCTTGGGGACCAAAGCTGCTGGATAATTTCACATAGGCAAAATCCCAATACAGTGAAGCATTCTTTCTATAACAAAGCAATTTCCATGTCCCTACAGATGGCCTGTGGTAAGAGTGCTTTGTTGATTTGGCTACAATCAATTCCTTCTAACCCACAAATAGTTCCCCCCTAATTTGTGTGCTATTTGAACTGCAGAGGAAAAGGGGGGGATCAGGGCAGATATTTTATTTTGTCATAATTCAAAGATTTCTATAAGGAAGTGATCACAGGCATCAAATGATCCAGCTCCCTTCATTCTATAGATGAGTAAACTGAGGCACAGAGAGAGGATTTACTAAAAGTCATGAGGTACTAATGGATCTAAACCCATCAAACAGAACACTTTCTACTGCACCACTTTTTACATATCCATTTTCCATCACCTCTTGCCAATTTCATCTGCTCTCATCTCTAAATTATAGTTGGCTCTTAATAAAGACTTGTTAATTCATTGATATTTTCCTCCTACCTCAAATACCTTCTGCCAAAAATTCTATCTTATTTAAAAACTACACACTAAAGTAAATTTTAATATATAAATATATCTAGGATCACATAGATGGTAGCAGAAGAACAGTGAACTGGACAAAGGTGGGGAGTCAGAAAAGCTGAGATCAAGTCCCCATCTGGTCTCAAGTAAAAGCTCCTTCTCTCCCAATAAGATTTGTAACTACAGGCATCTTCTTCCTAGAGTAAGCCTAGTTAGAGACAGGAATATCAAATATTCATTTTCTTTTCAGTCCCTTGGATTTTATAGGAATCTTCCTTTCCCTCGCCCCAGGAGGAATCTCCCCTCAATAGCATATTTAATACTATACAAGAATGGCTGTCTTATTCATCCTAGATATTATAAAAGAAAAAGAAAGAAAGCTGGGTCATTTATTTGGTATCTTTTCATCTTTATTTTTCTATGATTATATAATTGTACTAGATTAAGGGATTTCTCCTTCCTTTTAGCTACCGATTTTCATCCCTCTATAGACTATCTCTTTTTACTGCTGCTAATCATGAGGACATGAATAATTGACTACTTTTACTACTACTATCTTATTTCCTTTCCTCTTTTCATCAAACAACTTTTTCCAAATCACTGTCATTACTAACTCCCTCCCTCCACCTTCTCACCTCGCACTTACTTTTACCCACTTTACAATCCCAGTAATCCCATAACTCTACTAAAGCTTCTCCAATGTCTCCAATGGCCTCCTAATTAAAAAATAAAATAGACTTTTGTCAAATCTACTTAGAATCGCAGAGGAATTTAGAGCCTGTTAACAGCTCCAACCTTGAAATTTCTTGTTTCTTGGCTTCTTTTCTTTCCTTATTTCTTTGGCAACTTAACTAGGACCATTCCTGGCTCCTCTACCTATCTCCTCAGTAGAGTTATTCATATAGGCTCTGACTTTGGTTCTATTTTCTTTGCTTTCTGTATACTTTTTTTTATTATGACTTGATCATCATAAAACCCACAAATATTTTGATTTACAAAAAAAGGAGTGCGTATGGAATCATGAGGTTATTTTTGTACAATTTATTTTTAGAAAATGTTAAGTATAACAAAAAATATTTTTAAAATGTCATTTGCATCTTCTTGAATACTTTATCTGAAGATTAATCTAAAAGTTGTACCTACAGCATTGTCTCTTTCCCTGTGTTTCCAGTTCATACCTCCCACTGTTAGCTGGATATTTCCACCTAGATATATAATACTAAAAAAAATACCATTGTTTGCTGTCTCTGGGACTCAGTTGTTTTTGTTTTTAATGTCTAAAACGAACTAGGAGAGACTGGTTGGCTTCTATTGTACTTTCTATATCTTCATCTATACTCCTATGGTCCTAAGAGCTTTTCTCCTATTTAAGCTCCTTCCCTTGATATCCATATGAGCTTCTTAAGGGAAGAGATCTCTTTGTTTTGTAGTGTTTCCTTAATGAACATCCAATACAAAGCCTGGAATGAGTAGGTACTTTTAAAAAAAAGTCTGTTATTTTTTGTCAAGTATTGCTACCATGTTTATAGTAATCCAGGATCAAAAGAAATCTAGCAGTTAGCTCAAACCTATGAGTTGCTAATTCCTCCTGAGTCTTCCTTCTCAGTGTTTCATATGTCTCCCTTCTTTTCAATTATCCTTACTTTAGGGCCTTATTACCTCATAGCTATTTGTTTGCAAAACCCCACAAAAAGTCTCCCTGCTTGCTACTGCTAAAGCAAATAAACTGGGTCACTCTGCTTTGTGTTTAGTTATCAAATCTATTAGAAAATTTTTTTTCTTATACTTTACTAACTGAATTATGAGAGCAACAAAAAGGCAGACTAGACATTTTCTTTAGTCCTTACAGTCTCTCCAACATATCAAAAATAATGCAACTTCAGCTGTCTCCAAGGTCTACGACTGCCGGAATCCAAAGATTTAAAAAAATCACAAAACCAGGAACTGACATTCCCTGAACCTAAGCTCAAGAAGCAACTTTCTCCCATCCCCCACTCTACCAGCAGTAAGACTGGAGTGACCAACCCAAGGACACAGCACAGGTTTAGATAAAAACCCCTTCCAACATCCTGGTTCTCCCTTCTTGGTTCCAGAATCATGGAAACCCCCAACTCCAGTCTGTGGAAGTTTGCTCTGGGTTTGACAACCAGTTCTGACTCAGCTCTTCGGGAGCAAAAACCTCCTAGGGGCTGCAACCCAGAAGTATCAGTGCTGCTGCAAAGTTCTGATTTAGTGGTATTGGTGAAATCGGGCTCTGAACTGTTGGTGCCAGTCAAGAGGACTGAGAAAGAGATGGCACAGGAAACATCACCAGGACAGAAGACTATGCCTGTTGGGAGGGGCTTGCTATAAAACACCACAGCAAACTTGAAGGAAAGAGCATAGCATCTATCTAAGATCAGTTCTCACTACCCGAAAACTGGGACAGAGATACAGGCTGGTGAACCTTGAATTGCCTGCTGTAGGAGGAGGCTGACGATCTTTAAGATCTATCCCCCAACGAAATCACTATCAGATAGGGGGGAATCAGTGAATGATAAAGAAAATACGGGGGGAAACAAAGTACTAAAGTCCTCAAGAAGATTGAAAACCTCCAAGGTCTTGGATATAAAAAGATAAATCAATAGAAAGTAAAACAATAATGACACAAGGAATTATGGCCTCCAGCTCTAGTAAGCTAGTTCTGGAATCTTTGGATAAATATTGCAAAATGAAGGAAAATGATTCCATACTTGAGAAAGAGAACCCTGTAAAATTTGAGGAGAATGCAGAATCACATTGCACACCATTCCTGAGTGTTTTAAAAGATAAATGAGAATTAGGAGAACAAAATGCGTGGCCCACACAGTAAAACATCTGAGTATAATAGAAAAACTTGGATCTGCAATGGCAAACCTCACCAAAGAAACAAAAGAGAGGACAATAGAATAAAAATGAAAATAAAAAGAACTGAAGGATAACCTAGAAGAAAAAAAAAGATATAATTTAAAGAAAATATGTTCACTATGCAAGCAAAATATAATGATCTTGAAGATAAGACATTTGAAGATAACCTAAGGACCACCTTTCAGAAGAACAGGATAAAAAAATTACCAACATAATTAAGAAATAATGTAGAAGTGTTGCTCAGAATTTCTGAACACTGAAAATTAATTCCAATTGAAAGAATTCACAGATTTCCTCGGGGGGGGGGAACAGCACTGAAAACTCTAGGATGCATGGTGGTTAATTTTAACAACTCAATTTAGAAATAAGGTCGGTAAGCCATCATGAGATAGACCTTAAAATATGAAGAAAAGGGCATTCAAATAATCCAAGATTATTCTTCACCCACTAGAAAAAAAAGGAGAGAATGAAATAATGGGTCCCAAAGAATAATGGCACTCAGGAAATAGCTCAGAGTGACCAATCTTACAACCCCGAGTTTAACCATACAGGACAAAAGATGGCCATTCAATAGAAGAATTTTAAGCATTTTTTAAAGTAAAACCAGAGAAAGGAGATTTTTTTTATTTGCTTTTCAAACACTCCAAATAATAGATATGCAGTAGTAAATTAGTACAGCAGACAGGGACAGCAAGAGAGTGGCAACAGAAATATCAGTAACAGACTTTTTTTCTAAATGTACATAAGGGACTTATTATCTGGATCATGAGATGGGGGTAAAGGCATCAATCTGGCAGAGGCCAATGTGAAGAAGTAGAAAGGGGTTATTATGGCTAGAAGCCATACAGATGAATGCTTTTCTGGGTGGCGGGGGGATTATAATACTGTGTGTGTATGTATGGGGGACTACATTACAACAGAAAAGGAAGAGAAGGGAGCATAGGGCTAGAGGTAAGTGTGTGATACACAAGGGTCCAATCAAAGATTAGCAAGGACAGGAAGGTCACCTATCTGGCCTCAGAAGTAGTAGATTGGGTAAGGAAGAAGGGGAAAAGATTGAAGAGAAGGGAAAGAAAGGAGACCTTACTTTGGAGTTGGAAGGGGGTTACACTGATGAATACTTTTACAGATGAAGAGAAATAATTGGTGAGGAAGATAGGGGTCTCAGGGATCTGATGCTTGAAAAGTCTACTTGTCCTGGAAGGAGGGGATTTGGAACTCCTAAAGCAACCAACGCTTTAGGGAGTGGGAGAACATGGACACAGGAAGATTTTCAGGCAGATGTAGAAAAAAAAAAAGTAAACAAGGAAGAGTTTAGATGAGCAGTGGGAGAAGGGCCCTAAAGTGGGGCCTTGTCCTCTCTGACACTTGTGGAATTGGCATTGTTCTAGGAGTATAATACAATGTAAAACGGTAATCAGTGGGGTCAACCCTACAAGGTAGTGGCAGAAAGTGCCTAAAGGTGAGCGTCCTAGAATGGACACTTCAGAAGCTTTAAATGGGTGAAGAATACAGAGGAAAGAAAATAACCAGATAATTATAGGGGTCATGAATCAGAAAATTTAGGGTCTAGAGTAAATAGAGAATAGAATAGTGGAATGGGAGAGCTCCTTTTGGAAAGGGAAATGAAATATGACATTTTGAAAAAGTAATGAACAGGACTAGATAAAGGTGATGAAAGAAACAGAGAATCTGCTTAACTGAGGGGGAAGGAGGAGAAAGAAATATAAAATCATGTGAAATTATGAGAGAAAAATGAACTAATAAACCTTAGAGAAAATGGTCACAAACAAGAGGAATTCAAGGGTAAGCAGAAGAGTCGATGAAAATAGGGCCATCTTAAAAAATAGATTAAAGTAAAATAATTGAGGAAACATAATATTGTTTTTTATAGAAGAGGGGGTAAATCTTAACTTGGAAAAAATATTTCTTGAGACAGAAGGAGGAAAATCCAAACCAAACTAACAACTTTAAATGTGAATGGATTAAACAATTCAATAAAATGAAAAAGAGTGTCAGAGGGCATAAGAAAATACAATTATGCAATCTGTTGCTTACCAAAAAAAAAAAATTAAAAAACATATACAAAAAATAAAACACAGGGAATGGAAAAAATGTAATATGCATCTTGTAAATAAAAAAAATAGAAGTTGCCATCATGCTATCAGATAAAGCAAAAGCAAACAATCAGAAAATAAAAAGGGACTGAACAGAGGAAGCTAAGTATTCCCTGAACAGAGGAAGCTAAGTAACAGATACAGTATTTTACCTGAAGTCAGGAAGACCTAAATTCAAACCTCACCTCAAGCTGTTCACATAGCAATGTGACCTAAGTAATTTCTGTCTGCCTCTTTTTCCTCATGTCTACCACCTCCTATGTGACCCAGATCAAGTCATCAAGTCATTTCCAATTTCCATTCTAATTCTCTCTCTCTCTCTCTCTCTCTCTCTCTCTCTCTCTCTCTCTCTCTCTCTCTCACACACACACACACACACACACACTTTAAAAAAAAAAAGAAACATATCTAGTCAACTAGACCAACTCAGAAGTCCCTAGATTAGACCAAATCAAAAGTTCCATGTCTAGCTTCTAATAATTCAAGATTCATTTTTTCAACCACATAAGTATTTTCAATGACTATGCTTTGTGGATGGAGGTGGTAAAGGGGTTCAGTATTCAGGTAGAAATGCCTGAGAAAAGGTGAACCCCTGGTTAATTACTACTTTGGCAATTACAAGAGAAAGTTCCTTGGGTACATTACTGTGACAGGTTGATATAAAGGACCATTAAAGTCCTGAATGGAAGTGCTCTATATTTCTCCCATTCATTATCTCAATATAAGGATGCCTTTGGCTATTGTTCTTTAGGCTTTGGGGATTCAAGAGGTGAAAGTGAGAAAGGGGTGGAGACCTTAATGTAAGAGTAGAAAGGTACTTTAAAGGAGTTTGGTAAAGGAATGGAGACATCTCACATCATCTATGAATACAGGAACAAATGCTATCAATTAAAATTGGATGTCTGCCTACATTAATTCCATGTCCTGTCATTATGCTAACTACCAATTACTTTATCTTAAAGGGAAAAAAATAACCCTGCCAGGTCCATAAAGTTGTTTGGTGGTTCTCTTCTCCATTTTCACTCCCAAGTCCTTACACAAACACACACACACACATACACACACACACTCATGTGCATTATGCAGTAGAAAAAAAAAGTATATTTAAAATTAGGACAAGGGTTCAATCCTACCTCAGCAATAACAACCTTGATCAAGTCATAACCCCTCTAGGAATTAGTTTCTATTAAATGATGATGATCTCTTTAACTATTAGAAGACTTCCCAAATCTCTGCCTACTCAAAATCCATGCTCCTCTGATTCCCGGGCAAAAGAATCAGATGTGTGTTATTTGCAAAAATAGATTGGTGTTTTAGTTGGGTTTTTTTGTTGTTGTTGTTTTAATAGAAATAGGGAAGTTTGAAAAAGATGAAAGATTTTAGGGGACGTTGGTGGAGCTCAAAAATAATTCGAGGCATTTTCCGTTTGAGAAGCCAGTAGGAAATCAAGCAGGAAAAATCTAGTAGACATTTGTAGAAATGGTACTGGACTTCAGGGGAGGCATTAGGAATCAGAAGAAAGATCATGGGAACACAGGAACATTGAGGCTAAAAGAGATCAACCAACTTGTCTAAAGTCACACAGGTACTAAAAGGAGTTTAGGGATATCTATCTATCTATCTATCTATCTATCTATCTATCTATCTATCTATCTATCTATCTACCATCTATCTATCTATCCATCCATCTATCTATCTATCTATCTATACATATATATTTATTTTCATGACAGTCTGTCCGTGCATCTATCTTTCCACTTATCTTTCTATTTCTTCCTAAGGGAGTCACCCAATGGGTGTGATCTGCTGACATTTCATGAATTCCCAAGAAACATGTGAGCTGACCATTGGTCCTCCCTTATTTTTAGTACATGATTGGTTCATTTCTTTTATGGTCACATTTTGATGGTATCTATTATGCTCTTTCTTTTGAACAATTCATCACTAAAACCAGTGCCCACCCACTGCCTCAGTTACCTGCTGAATGAACAGTATCCTTAAGGATCCACAGACTGTGATATTCTATGCCTTTTGCCATATATTGATGGCAAAAAAAAGCCTATATCATAGGGAGAAATTGGACATCATTAAAATAGATAATGTAATTTTCAAGAGGAAACCATGTTTGATTTCCTCCTCTTAGTTTCTGGGTCCAGTTCATAGTTTAGTTGTGTCCAAATAAACTTATTATGGGGAAGAGCCTATTTTTTTTGCAGCCTCTATATCAGCCTAAGTAAACTGGGCTTCAATGAATGTTTGACAATGATGATGTGTTGCTATGCCAAGTGTGTTAGTTGAATTTCTAGTAAGAGGTTCACCCTTCCCTACCTCTCTCCCCCACATTTCCTGTGTTGCTGCTATTGGTTACAATGTGCAGTTGAATAAATTATTTGAATGTATGGGAAAAATAATGGATTTTAAGTCAAAGATATGAGTTCAAATCCAAACTATGCTACCTAACAAGTATATATTAAATACTTTCTAAGTGTCAGACAGCAGAATGATATTCAAAGAAAAATAAACCCTGCCTTTAAGGAGTTTACATTTAAATGGGGAGACAGCAGCATATCTAAATCCATACATACAAGTTAAATGCAGATTAAATGAAAGATAGTCTTAAAGAAAGGTCAGCCTGGATTAGCTTAGTTAGGGTAAGCTGAGTTGGGCCTGGACCATCTGGGAGAGCCTAGAGTGACCCAGAGATATCCTTTTCATTCATGGGCTGGATGTTATTAATTCTCAAACTTGGTAACACAGCCCAAAACCTAGGCAAAGGGACAAAAAAATAAATATGCCTATTTCCTCCACACCAAGGTTTATCTTGGCAGGCTCTGATAATAAAAGTCCAGAAAAATGGAGTCCAGAAAATCTCCTGAGCTCCAAAGGCACACAGATAAATAAGGCCGTAACTGCTACTCAAAGATTAGTGCGTTCTCCTGGATCTTCTTAAGCTTTTCCCTCTCATATAACCTAGTTTTCTTATCTCCAATCCCTTCAACTATTCAGCAGCTGTAGCTGCCTTCGTTTTCCTACTGCGCCTCTCCTTTTCCAGTCCCTCATTTCCCCTATTTGCCAACTGAAGTCAATTTATTAGTCTTAATTTATTTCAAGAATCCAAATTAATGCCCTCTTACAAGTTTAGTGGTTACGGGAAATATGCCTTCTCAGCTATCCAGTTACAACTCTCAAGTTAATAAACTTGACACCTAATTACAACCTACAAGCATACTATTATTGAGAATAACAGCAATAAGGAAAATTCTGAGGATTCCATTACTGTCCTTCATCCTTCGGCAAGGGCTGTCAGCCACCAGCCTCAGGAAGGATAGGGAGGAGACGACAGGATAGGAAAAAGAAGAGGCAGGGGCCTCCTGTCCCTGCCACACTGCTAGAATCATCCTTGTTACAAAGGGAAAGAACCGGATATCCAAATTGGCTCATTGGCTTTATTCCTTAAAATCCACATGGATCATCACTTAGCACAGTGTCAAGTATATAGTAGGTGCTTAAGAAATGTTTGTTGATTGATTGAATATTGATTGATAGGAAGCCAGGAGTCCCCAAAGGTCTCCCATACTGGTATGCCATGATACTGCTCAGTCTTTCTATGCAGTCTGAAATTCTTATTGTCACCCTAAACTTTAATGGAGGGATACAAGGTTAAGGACTCATTTCCTTGCCTAGACTGAATTCTATTTATACTCTAAACAGGAATAAGGTCTCCTAGTTGTATGGGGTCCCACCCAAGTTTGAAGAACATATACCCTGAGTGATAGGAGAATCTCATCAAGAAGTCATATCTTTCAGAGACTGCCTTTTTACAAAGGTTGGGGCTTAAATGGGGAAATATAGGAGAAAAGTCTGGATCCAAAATTAATAATTGATTATTAATATAATAGCAAAATAATTTCTCTCATTATGTTATATGGGATTGTACCAAAGTGAAACAAAACTGAAAAGGTAGGGTAGTACCATATTGAGTAAGCCTTGAACACCAACAAAGGAGTTTGCACATGCTTACTGGGAAAGGAGGAAAGTACTAATCAACAAATATTTATTAAGTACCTTCTGGGCTTCAGAGAGTGTTCAGGGAGGCCTGGCATTTGATTCTCACAATAATTTTATTAGTTAGGTATTCTAGTTATTCCCATTTTACAAATAATGAAATTGAATCTGAGAGAGAAGACATAAATCGCTCAGGTCACACAGCTAGTAAGTGTTTGGGACACATTTTGAACTCAGATCTTGACTCTAAGTCCAACACTATACCACCCAGCTGCCTAAAAATAAAAAGGTTGGACTTTATGGCCTATAAGGTCCCCTCCAGCTTCATATCTATAATCCTCTGGACCTCAGTTCACTTCTATTTTATGAATCAGGAAGCTGAAAGTAAAAAAAAAAAATAAAATAAAGTTGCTTTCCCAAGGTCACTCGTGAATTTAGGGACAAAGTCTCCTAAATTCTATTACATTAGCCCATCTTCTATATCATATTTTTGTACCATTATTCACATTTTATGCATGAATACACATAGATACCATCCTCCTAAAATTTCAGGGAAAGACAGAAGACTTGGAAAGAAACCCAAACTGAATTGAGACAGTTTTCTGGCAACATCCCCAGCAGAGAAAAGCAATATTTCTTGAGAATGAAATTCAACTTACACATGCCCTGAAGCCCTCAGTTTGGTGTCCTCTTCTCCTCAAACATATAAGAGGAAATATCACCAGTCATAAACTCCCGATGATAAACTTAATTTTCTGCATCCTATAACCAAAACAAATGAAAAAAGGTGTGCTTTTTGAAGGAAGGGAAAGGAAGGGAATAGTAAAGAAAATAAATGAAGGAACATGGAGTGGAAAGAAACTCATGGAAAGGAAGGGGAATGGATAGAAAACAAGGGAAGGGAAGGAAAGGGAAAGGTAAGGCACCGAACTGAACTGAACCGAAGAGAAGGGAATGGAAGGGAACGAAAGGGAAGGATGTTTTTCTATCCATTCTCCTTTCTTTCCATGAGTTTCTTTCCATTCCATGTTCCTTATTTTATTTTCTTTAATATTCCTTTCCACTCTCTTCCTTCAAGGCAAGGCAAAGCAGAAGAGATGGCACTGTTACTAAAGTAGGTACAATGGGAAGAGTGTTGAAATTGCATTTGAGTTCCCTAGGCTCTTCTACTTGCTACTTTGGTGAGCTACAGAAAATCCCTTCATTTCTCTGGAACCCAGTATCCTCACATGTAAAGATGAAAGCATTGGAAACCATGGTCTCTAAAGTCCCTGAAGTGCTTGATTCTGCGATTCTTTTTATCAATATAATCTAATATCAGACCCTGATTCTCATTTTAGTATAAGAAAATCTGTCTGAATTATGCCTTCCTTGATTAGAGGATTGAAACATCCAATTTAACCCTTCTTTAATGTCTACCTATCGCTTCTAATTAAACCATTTTTCCTCCTTTGCTTTTGTTTTGAGGGCTAGAGATCAAGAAAAGAAACTCCTCCTTGAAGTTGATTTTTTTTTTTGATTTGATTTTTAAAGAAACGTGTTCTCTCAATGCAGTATAGTAAAGGCTTTCAACAGCAGGTCTGCAGTTTTTCTAAAATCCTAATTAGAGTGAATTAAATGACTAAAATGCTACTAATTACTTTTTAATTTCAAGAGAGATGTTTACAAAGCAGAGTATAATGAGTAATACAGCACTTCAAATGATTACTAATGTTGCCATTTTGTCTGACTTAATCTCAATTAGTATAAATCACATTGTCATCATTGTTAATTGCCATTTCTTTCAAGTAACATGCTAATTTCTCTTTACAATTGTACAATTGCTGTTTGTTTTCTTCAAATTATTCTATTGGAGAGGCCCCATAAACAGAAATCTTGAAGTCTGGGTATTTTCTGCAGCTTCCAACAGACGTACTGCTCCCCCTCAGCCCCTGCAATGCACCCTCATTAGAGGAGAGTATGTCTTAATTCCTCTTTTACTTTATATGTACACACACACACACACACACACACACACATATCTTTAACCATGCCACTGCAGAAAACTTACATTTCTCTCCAGCTGTAGCATCTCCAGAAGGAGATTGAACTAACTCATTCTTAGTAATCTTCATTATTCAAATTTAAAAAATAACCAGCATCTTACATTCATTCCTTTTTAAAATGCTACCTCCTAATTAGGAGTTAGTAACCTAGAGACAATCTGCGGTTGATGCCCATCCCTGCTTTCCTTTTGACCATCTCCTATGATTGAAGCTAACCAAATAAGTATTCCTTCCTCCTTCTTGCCTAGAAAAGGCAGTCTTTCCAACATATCTACTGTCTGCTTTCATCCATCTGCACATTTATCCATCCACTCAACAAAAAATTTAACTACATAGAAATACACAAAATATGGCATCTGCCCAGCCATCCAATCAAAACTGTATGAAGCATCTACTTTGTGTTTCATTGCGGTAGGTGCCAGCTAAAACTGGCACAGACATTAAAAACCATCTAGGCCAAGGGCTTGGGCACTAGACCTGTAATTTCACATGTATAGAAGTTGCCAGTGAGTAACTTTTTCTACCAAGGCAGGCTGCCACCTTCTGTGCAACCTAAAGTCTTAGCAAGTTGACTAGAATCTTGAGAGGTCATCGTTTGCCCAGAAACACACAGCCAGTATATATCTGAGGCAGGGATGGAAATCAAATATTTCGGGCATGAGAGTAGTTTTCTATCTACTATATCTTGCTGCCTCTCATTTAATACAAGCTTGCTTTACAAATGAAGAAATTAAGGTTCAAACAGAGGGAGGGACTTCACCAAATGTCTCATAGCTAGTAAATGATAGAATGGTCTTTGTGACTCCACACAAGCATAAATATGATAAGCTGTCTTTAACCTCAAGGAATTTATCGTCTAATAGGGAACATACCATAAACATACCATAAACCATTACAAAATGGAATATGTTAAGGACATAAGATGCTGTCAAAGTTTGCAGGAAAGATAAAATGATCCATTGGGAAGATCAGGGATAGTTTCATGATAGAGGGAAAATTGGAGTTGGGCCATTTAGGCCTATTGATATGTAGATACTGAAGTTGCCAAGTCTGGATTGATAAGGGTATGGTCAACCAGGAATATGTTACATAATGATAACTTTGAAAACCTTTAAACCTGCTACATTCAAATCATTGTATAACACCTCCATCATAGAATCATATGGCCTTAAGGAAAATAAGAGGTTCTCTAATCAGAACCTTGCTCAAAGTTTGAATCACGTCTACCTAATCTCTGGCAAGTAGTCAGCCTTTCTCTATCTCAAGAGTTCACTATGTCCTTGGAAATCCATTTCATTTAGAAATAATTTTACTTCTTAGGAAAATTATCCTAAGTTATAACAAAGACAACAGGTCTTAGAACCAGAAATTTTTGCAAAACTTGCAACATGAACCTTTCAAGTTCCAGTCCTGATACAGTATCTCACATCTGGAAGCAACCTCAGAGGCTATGTCATCCAACTCTTATCTGAATAAGAATTCCCTCTAGAATATTCCTAACAAAGTTCGCTAGTTTTTGCCCAAATAAATCCAATGAGAGACAACCAGTTATCTTCCAAGATAGGCCACTTTATTTTGAGACAGTACTAATCGTTATAATGTATATATCAGGCTTAAATGTATGTCTTTCCAATTCTATCTTCTGGTGCTAGCTTAACCCCACTTCACCATTCAAATACTCGAAGGTGGGTATTATGTCACAACCTAAGTGTTCTCTTCTCTAGGCTAGACATCCATTTCTATTTCCTTCTGTAAGACTCCATAGGTTATGAATGGCCCGTCTTTGCTGTTCTACCTTACTCTCCAATATATCAAAGTCCTCCTCTGGATATTCTAAAGCATGCCAGGGTTCTTCCTAAAATGTTTCACCAAGAATTGAAAAATGCTCCAGGTTAATCTGACCAAGGCAGACTACAAAAATGTTATTCCCTCACTGGTCCTAGACACTGCTCTTCTCTCAATAAAGAATAAGAGTGCATTACTGTTGTTGTTGTTGTTATCATTATTATTATTAGCTAATATGTATATAGTGCTTTAAGTTTTGCAAAGTGCTATTAAAAAGAAAGAGAGAAAGAAAAAAGAAAAGAGAAAGAAAGAGAGAGGAAAGAAAGAAAGAAAGAAAGAAAGAAAGAAAGAAAGAAAGAAAGAAAGAAAGAAAGAGAGAGAGAAAGAGAGAGAGAAAGAAAGAGAGAGAGAAAGAGAGAGAGAGGGAGGGAGGAAGGAAGGAAGGAAGGAAGGAAGGAAGGAAGGAAGGAAGGAAGG
>NW_027185804.1:32414221-32419050 GCF_028583685.1 Petaurus breviceps papuanus
GAAGGAAGGAAGGAAGGAAGGAAGGAAGGAAGGAAGGAAGGAAGGAAAGAAGGAAGGAAGGAAAGAAGGAAGGGAGGGAGGAAAGGGAAGGGAGGAGGTGGAGAGATAAAAGGGGAGAAGAGAGAGGAGAGAAAGGAAAGAATGAAGGAAGGGAGGGAAGAAGGGGGAAAAGGGTGGGAGGGAAGAAAGGAGAAACAAAGATGAAATAAGGCAGATGGATGGATAGAGATCCTCATAACAACCTAGTGCAGTAGGTATTATTATTATCCCCAATTTAAGAGATGATGAAACTGAGGCTGAGTTTAAGTTCCCAGGGTCACCCAATTCATAAATATCTAAGGTACAATATGTGCTCAGGTCTTGCTATCTCCAAGCACGATGCTCTATCCACTGCACCAACTATTTGTCTCATGTATCTTGTTTGTTGTATTGCATTGTCAACTCATTCAGCTTGTAGTTGACTTCAACTACTCGATCTTTCTCAGAGGAGCTGCTTTCCAGCCCTTCTCCCATCAGTACCCATGATGCTGCTTCTTTTAAGCAAAAACTTCCCTGACATTTATCCCTATCAAACTTTATTTTATTAAATTTGGTTAATATATGATAAAATATATAATAAATATATAATAGTATATATATTATATATTTATATTATATTTATATATTTTATATACATATTTATATATAAAAGTATATAATAAAAAAAGTTCCATGAATATAAGTTTCAATTTGAAATCTTTCATCTGCTCTGTTAGCTACCCATCCGAGCTGTGTCCTTTTTAAGTTTCACAGACTTTTTAGTTAAGCCTTTATCCAAGTCATTGACAAAACTGTTGAACAGCGCAGGGCAAAGCACAGTGCTCTGGGGCACTCCACTAGAGATCTTGAAGTGTGAATGAGGACTGTTTGAGCCTGGCCATTCAATCAGACTATCACCTAGCCTGCATATCTCCATGTCATTCACAATAACAGCATGAGAGACTTTGTGAAATATTTTGTTAAAAATCTAGGCAAACTATAGCTACAATGCTGGGATCAATCAGTCTAGAAACCACAGCAAAAAAGAAAGAGTAGTTAGAATGGGAGGATTTGTTCCTTAGGAAGCCACACTACTTCCTTTTTCTAGATGTTCACTAAATGTCTAGAGTTTTTACAGTAAGTTAAATCTCCCGGCCTATAGTTTCCAGGAAATATTCAATTTCCTTTTTTTTTTGAATCAGTTATGCTTGCCCATATCTAACCCAACAGTTCTTCTCCCATTTTCTATCATCTCCCAAAGCTTTCTCACTATTGCTCAGCACTCTTATCTGCCATCTAGTTCAGTACCTAAAGATATTTATTCTTTTAATCCATACCCACTTTCTTTTCTTTAGGTGACCCTATGTCTTTTTCACCATAGTGGAATTCTTTTTTTTCCTATCTTCAGAATTTTATTTTCAAGAGCTTGAAAAACCCCGCTAAATTGATTTGCCCTACAGAAGTTTTCTCTCAAAAGTTTTGAAATCTCCACTTCTCAAATCTGTGTGTGTGTGTGTGTGTGTGTGTGTGTGTGTGTGTGTTCCACTGTTACTAGCTTTTCTTTCCTTCTCTATCAACAAGTTGAAGGAGTGGTCACTTTCTTTCAAGTTTCCCTTCATTTCCAAATCAGACAACAAATTACTTCTTGTTCATAAGAATTTGGTCCATGAACGAATGGTCATTGCTTTTTCTCTTCTTGAAAGGTCAAATTCTTAAGTAGAAACTTTTAATTACTTTGCTCTGGGTAGATGAGGGGTAGAAGGAGACAGTGACAAAGACAGAGAAGGAGAGAGACAGGGCCAGAGAAACATAGACACACAAAGGGACACACAGTGACATACAAAGACAAATATTGACAGAGACAAAGAGAGTAGATAAAGAATTCAAAAAGATACACAAATAATGTTTTCCACATCTACCCTATGATGCTTTTATATTAGGTTTGTGATGTTTCCCAAATTTCTTATCCATTTGTTTTTTCTACCCTTTAGAGTCTTACTCCTGATTATGGCTCTTTTGATTTTCATACAAAAGTGCCCTGCCATGTTTCCATCTTCAGGTACATTCAACTTTTCACATAAATAATATTCCTGTCCCTCCTTTAACCTAAATCTTTCCTTTTGATTCTGGTGTCCTCTTCAAGAGTCATACACCAAGGGGCGGCTAGGTGGTGCAGTAAATAGAGCACTGGCCCTGGAGTCAGAAGGACCCGAGTTCAAATCTGGCCTCAGACACTTAACACAAACACTAGCCGTGTAACCTTGGGCAAGTCACTTAACCCAATTGCCCCCCCAAAAGCAAAAAAAAAAATTCTTGTAAGAGTCATACACCAGTCATCGGATTCACTTCAATCATTAAGTACAATCTGTCCTTTTCTTAATGTCTCTTGTTTATTTTCTCTGCTATCTACATTTTGTGCTTTTGTGTAGGAGAATTTGAGGCCGTGGTTCTCATTTTTGCTTTTCCTTTTGATCTTGTCACCTGTGAATTTCTGGATGTATCTACTGCTACTCTTCTTCCTATATTTTAGTTATTTTTTAAGGAATATTTATTGATGACTATATGTGGACATTTTTTTTTCCACTGCCTTCCCATCTTTTTAATTTTGAAGTTATTTAGATTATATTTTGAGTAGCAAGGAGTACTGAGAGGCAGAGACAGAGAGAGAAACATGGGAAGACTACTTGTCCTACCTCCCATTAAGCCTTGCAACCAAGACCCTGAGAAGTGTTGCACTCCTCTTCCCCCACTACATACACACCCAAGTTTTTCTTCCTCTATCTCCTTCTTAAAAAATTTTCTCCAGAGGGTACTCAGGATCCACATCAGCCTTCTTAGGAAGAAGAGTAGTTGCTTCTTCATTAGAAGCTACAGGTCCTTCCTGAGTAAGAAAACAACCTCCCAAGTATTCACAGGACCTTTCTCCCTTTCTCTTCTTTTTGATATTTTCCCATTGTTTTTCTTTTTTTTATTTTTAAGCAATCGGGGTTAAGTGACTTGCTCAAGGTTACATGGCCAGTTATTTCTGGGTGTGGTGCTGAGTATCTGAGCCCGGATTTGATCCAGGTCATCCCAACACTGGAGCCGGTGTCTTACTCACTGAGCCACCTGGCCTCCCCTAAGAAATTGGGGTTAAGTAACTTGCTCAAGGTTACATGGCCAGGTGTTTCTGGGTGGGTGCTAAGTGTCTGAGCCCGGGATTCGATCTCCAGGTCTTCTCAACACTGGAGCCGGTGCTCTTACTCGCTGTGCTACCTGGCCGCCCCTATTTTCCCATTTTTTACCATCTTTACACGAGCTCAAATTCCTCTCTTCTTTCCCACCTGTTTTCACATCAAAGCCTGAAATGTAAGTGAATATTATTATAATCATTGTTCAGTCAATAATCATTAAATGCCTTCTATGTGCCAAACACTGTGTTAAATGCTGGAGATAAAAAAAATAAAAGCAAAATAGAGTCCTTTCCATTAAGAAGCTCACAGTCTAAAAGGGGAAATAGCAAGAAAGCAGTTTTGTATGTACATATTTGGGATAAATTCCAGATAATCAAAAGAAGGAAGACACTACCATTAAGGAACATCAGGAAAGACTTTTTATAGAAACTGAGATTTTAAATAAAGCATGAGAGAAAGTCAGGAGGCAGAGTTGGGGGGGAGAATATTCCAGGGATTGGAAAGAGCCAGTGAAAATAACCAGAGTCTAGAAATGCAGTGCCTTGTGAGAAGAAAACAAAATAGATTGTTTCACCCAGAATGCAAGCTCTTCAAGAGAAGGGACTGTCCCAGTTTCCCATGTGTGTCTTCAGCACTTAAAGTGCTTTGCATATAGTAAGCAACACTTAAATTTTTCATTCATTCACTGAAAGAAGCCAGTGTCATTCATGGATCACAGAGTACATGGTGGTCAGGGAGTAAGGCATGAGAAGACTGGAAAAATAGGAAGGGATGAAGTTCTAAAGGGCTTTGATTACCAACTGGGATTATACATTTGATCCTGGAGGTGATAGGTGTTTGGCAGTCACTGAAGTTGATTGAATAGAGGAGGATGGACTGAAGTGGAGAAAGACTTGAGGCAGGGAGACCAAACAACAGATCATGGTCATAACCCACATATGAGGTGATGAGGGTCTGCACAATGACTGGCACAATGACTCCCCTCCTCCACATCTTGGAGTATTTAGAGAAGGGAATCTATATGAGAGATATTAAGGAGGAAAAGTTGACAAGATTTGGCAATAGATTTAATGATGTAGGGGAAGGGGTGAAGAATATAGGATGCTAAGGATGACATCTAGCTTGCGAGCTTGGTTGGTTGGGAGGATGGTGGCACCCTTGATAGTAATAAATAAAAACAGGAAGGAGAGAGGATTTGAGTTGGAAAGATTCTGAGTTCATTTTTGCACATGTTGAGTTTTATATGTTTATAGGATTGAAACAAAGTTTGAGATGTCTAATAGGCAGTGAAAGATATGGGATGTTAAGAGATTAGGATTAGATATATGTTAGTCTGGGATGTTAGGGCTAGATAAGTAGGTCTAAGAATCATCAACATAGAGATGATTGTTGAAACCATCAAAGCTAATGATATCACCCAATGAAATAATATGGCAGAGGGGCGGCCAGGTAGCAGAGCGAGTAAGAGCACTGGCCCCAGTGTGGGGATGACCTGGGGATCGAATCTGGGCTCAGGCACTTAGGACCCACCCAGAAACACCTGGCTGTGTAACCTTGAGCAAGTTACTTAACCCCAATTGCTTTTAAAAATAAAGGAAGGAAGGAAGGAAGGAAGGAAGGAAGGAAGGAAGGAAGGAA
>NW_027185804.1:32419450-32532073 GCF_028583685.1 Petaurus breviceps papuanus
AGGGAAGGGAAGGGAAGGGAAGGAATAATATGGCAGAGAAGAGAGGCCAGGACAGGCTCTAAGGGACACCAAGCTCAAAGAAATTCCCCTCAGACAGATGACCTCTCCACTAATGTGATTTTTGATCATTAATAATTCTAATATGCTTCAAGATCAGGGGAATTAGGATATTTTACCTCATTAAATGAGAAGGCAGCTAAGGCACAGTGAGGTTGATATATGTTATAGTTTATACTTCATATCAAAAACCCAGAAGGCCTGGTCTTTAGACCACAGCCTTATTCTGTGGCAACTACCAGAATGATATGCATCAAGGTCAATATCCCTCCTCACTCATCCGGATTCCAGCCTATCTTTCCCGATGTATTTCCTGTTACTCCCACTCACCACCTCAGGTTCAAAATTGACTGAAAGATGATATATTGTCTCCTCCCTCAATGGACATTCCCCATGGAATGGATGTTCTCCACTCTTCCGTGTCTTGGAGTATTTAGTTTCATTCAGAATGGAATTCAAGTTCTAAATGATGCCTTTTCAAGTCCCCACAAAGAGTCAATATTCCACTCAAAATTATTTTGTATGTATACATCCTTGTATACGTCATTTTCTGCTAAACGAATATAAGCACTCTGAAGGCAAGAACTATTTCCATTGTCTCTCTTCATCCCCAATATCTTTCACAGTGCCTAGTCCATAGCAGTTGTTTAATAAAAAAAATATTCCTGGTAAAAGCAGAAAGTAGATTTTGATGGAAAACATGATTTGTTCTATTTTAAATTTAAAAAAATACAAAGATTTTAATTGTAACTCTCCCTCTCTCTGACTCTGTGTCTCTGTCTACTTCAGTCTCTGTCACTGTCTCCTCATTCCATCTCTCATCATTGTCTCTCTGTGTGTCTCTGTCTCTCTCTGTCTCTCTCTCTCTCTGTCTTTCTGTCTCTCTTTCTGTCTCTGTCTCTCTCTCTGTCTCTCTCTCTGTCTCTGTCTGTCTGTCTGTCTGTCTCTGTCTCTCTCTCTGTCTCTCTCTCTCTCTCTGTCTCTCTGTCTCTCTGTCTCTCTCTCTGTCTCTCTGTCTCTGTCTCTCTGTCTCTCTCTGTCTCTCTCTCTCTCTCTCTCTGTCTCTCTCTCTCTCTCTGTCTCTCTCTCTCTCTGTCTCTCTCTCTGTCTCTGTCTCTCTCTCTCTCTCTCTGTCTCTCTCTCTCTCTCTCTCTCTCTGTCTCTCTCTCTGTGTGTGTGTGTGTGTGTGTGTGTGTGTGTGTCTCCCTCTGCTTCTGTGTCTCTCTCTCTGTGTCCCAATTTGTCTCTCTATCATTGATCCTTTGTAAGTATATCTAAATACAGACTACTTGAGGGAAGTAAATTCTCCCCAGTCCTCTTTTTCTTCAACTATAAAATGAGTGGGTTGGATTCAATGTCCTCTGTGAATTGCTGTAGCTCTAACATTCCATGTGTCTACTGTTGTATCCCTTGAGCAATGTTCCAGTAGAGCATTGTTTCAAATGCTACAGGGTGCTACAAAGGTCCTGGATAACTGAATGGCTTTGTATAACTTTGGTAGTGGTCAAAGCAGAACTGGGTGGTGGGGTGCAGAGACAATAGAAAACTACATACTCTGGGTTCATTTCATCATCTTTCAATTGTTATGGACAAAGAGGCTCAAATACTCCCCATGATCCCAAACTCAAGTAGGTCTCTATCTGATTAACAGACCCAACAAACCAACTTGGCATTAGTATGTATCATTCTTCTATCTAGTCATGTCATCATTCTGATTCCACATGCTTATTGGACACAGATTATGTGCTAAATTGGAAGTAGCATTGTATAGTAGATAGAGATCTGGGTTTAGGGTCAGAAAGATCTGGGTTCAAGTTCTGCCTATGACATATACTAGCCTATGTGACCATAAGCAAATTCATCAGGGCCCTAGTCAATGCTCTAAGACTCAAAGTTACTGAGCTACATGAATAGAAGGAGTCTATCACAGCAATGAAATCTTAGGTCCAGTACTATATATGCTGGGTGTATGTATGTATGTGTGTACATATACATATGTATATATGTGTATATACATGCATATACATACATTATATATGTGTGCATACACACACTCCTACACACACATATTCCTGTGACAGAGCTAGGTGGTGTGAATCCAAAGTCAAGATGGAAAAGAATGGAGCGAAGTCTTACTGCCCCAACCAATCAAAATCGTCATCAGCTAAATTCTTCTTTACTCCACAGTGATTCCTTTGGACTCTTCTATGGCACCACCTCTATTTTGAGGCCGTCTTTTCCTTTAGGATCTTCATATGTTGTCAATTTGGTCTGCCTGGTACATGAGGAAAGCTGAAGTTGGAGTCACAGGACCAGGTTTAATTCCTCACTGTCCTGCTTACTGCCTTGTGACCCTGCGTAAGACACTTAATCTGTTTGGGTGAGAGTGCTTTGTGTGTAACATGATAGGATTGGACAGATGACACCTGAAAAAACATCCCAGACCTGAATGTATCATTCCAGAGTCTCTCCTCGGTCATTATGGTCCATCAGAAAGAACGCTGGATTTGCATTCAGAAGAGAACTGGATTAGAGGGCTAGCTCTGATATTAACTAGGGCGACCCTAAACAAAGGGCAGCTATAGGATATGGTGGAAAGAGCACTGGGCCTAGAGTCAGGAAGATCTGAGTCCAAATAAGATTTCGGACACTACCTGTGTGACCCTGGGGAAGTCATTTAACCTTGTTTGCCTGAGTTTCCTCATCTGTAAAATGAGCTGAAGAAAGAAATGGCAAACCACTCCAGTACCTTTGTGAGGAAAATCCCAAATGGGATCAGAAAGTTAGACATGACTGGAATGACTGAACAATAAAGGAATTATCCACATTGCACAGAAGAGAAATAAGAAATTTGGAGAAGTTTAGTGACTAGCTCAAAGTACCACAGCAGGACGAGACTCAGGTTTCCCTGACTCTATGCACTACACCATGGCTTATCATCAAAATCACTGGTCCTCTTTCACCCCCAATTTCTACATATGTACAAGAGGAATAATCATAATGCCTCCAATACTTACCTCTCAAGATAGTCTTGAAGCTCAAAAAGATAATGTCTGTATTCTGTTGTCGTTCAGTCATTTTCAATCATGACCGATAATTCATGACCCCGTTTGGGGTTTTCTTGGCAAAGATATTGGAGTGGTTTGCCATTTCCTTCTCCAGTAATGTCTGCAAAGTGCTTTGTAAATTCAAAAGCACTCCAAAAATGCCATTATGGAACTTCATGATCAGCTGTTTGGATTCTTAACACCAATGATGATGATGATGAAGACAACATCATAATAATGAACATGAGCTTCTTCTTGTTATTGGAGCTCAATGTTTTTTTCCACTAATTACATTCAGATCACTGCCTAATGTCAGGAGTGGGAACCTGAAGACTCAAAGTCCTTTGACTGAATCCAAACTTCACTCAACAAATTCCCTTAATAAAAGGATTTGTTGTGTAAAACTTGGATTCAGTCAAAAGGCCCCACCCCAGGACCTAGAAGTCTACATGTGACCTTGAGGCCACAGTTTCCCCACCCCTGGGCCAGTCCTTTCCAGTTTGAAAAGATCTTTGCCCCGACCCCATGAAGCAGTAATGACAGATTATGCCTAGAACACAACTGAGCTGGTTGCCTATTTGATACCAGACAGGTAGCTGTGAGGAAGCTTTAGTTATCTAGTTCAACACCCTCATTTTACAAATGGATATACTAAGGCCCAGAAAGGGAAAATGGTTTGCCCAATGAGGCAATGTCGGAGTCCCTAGATTCTCTTGGCTTTGTATTGTTATTGTTTTTCCTAAGAGGAAATGCATTCTTAATTAAGGACTGACTTGGTAAGTCACAGAGACTCCTGTTTTGCTTCATTAGTGAATGTAGTTTTCCCCTGGTTGCTGGAGTAGAGTAAGCAACCAACCCTCTCAACCTATCTATCCAGGCAATCCTAATGACCTACATAATCCAAATGTCTGCCCCCCATTGATTTCAAAGTGCTCTTCTGGACCAGGGCTCAGCTTCTTCTCATTGCTTATGTGGAACAAGGATATTGGTGGGTCTCACTTATAAGCTGCTTGCAATGATAATGAAGACCAGCAATGAGGTGGCCAAAGCTTCTAGTTTCAAGAACTTACCCCAGTTACTTTCTGGTATAGTGAATCAGAACTGAGAAAGGGACTCAATGACCAATTACTCCAAACCTCCCCCTTCCACCACCAAAAAGAAAAAAAAATAACAATTGATCAACTTCCTTCTATTTAAATACCTCCCACTGAAAGGCCATACATTGCCTCCCAAAGCAGCCCATCCTACTTTGCAATTTTGAAAATTCTTCAGAAGCTGTGCCTTCAATCATGCCTAAATTTACCTGTTTCTCACTCCCACCATTGCACAGACTTGTGCTCTGGGGCCAAACAGCACAACAGACTCAAATACCTGAAGAAAACAATCATGTCCTCCTTGAGCCCTCTCTTTGCCAGACTAGACATCCCCACATTTTTTTTGGAAGGAGATTGTTAAATATTTGCCAACTTGCACCCCGGCTTGCAACACTCATCTCCCAACTTTGTCAGTCATGGAATTAGAGCTGGGTAAGATGTCCAGGCCATCTAATCAGAATCCACATTATGTCCTAGAAAATTGAGATCAAAGGAGGTTAAAGGCCATGGCCAAGGTCACACAAGAAGGAAAAGGCAGAATAAATTAAGGATCTTTGTAATCCCCATTTAAATCCCAGACAGTTCTCTCCCACTAACACCAGGTTTCTGTCCTAGAGCCCCATAGACCAATGTTCTCCCTCAAAGTTCTCCTAAGCAGGTGTAAACGGAGAGAAAATTCTAGTGGATCACGCCAACAGTCATAAAATGCCACCAGAGGCTTCCAGTCTCTTCTGCAGCTGCTTCACACAGCACAGTCTTTTGTCACAGTTTCATTCTAGAAGGACTTGGTAGTAAGGAGAATACGAGTCTAATAAAACCAGTGATATTTACTCCTTTATGTAGTTCTCCTTCCCAGGGTGCACTTTCTTTGAAGATTGATCACACTCTTTATTGTGTGAGCTTGTAAAATGTAAAATGATTAAATAGCCTTTTTTTTAATCCTATCCCTGGCATTCCTTTAGTCAACAATAAGCAAAGTCCTGAAGTTTTCATGTGCATTTGGAGGAAAGGTCAAGTTTAGCCATCAGCATTGGGAACAAAAAAAAACCTTAAAGGGCAGCTCCCTTGCCTGGTAATGAAGTTGTGGGGAATCCTAAAGAGCCTTGAACTCTGAAGGACTCAGGATCATTACAGAAAAGTTTCTGAACAGGTTTCCAATGCCCAGCATGAGTCATAGCCAAACAGATTCATTTCCAAGCTATTTCCAAGCATTAAAAAAAATGAAAATTTCAACTCAAAACATATTGCTTTCAATCCTTCTGTTATATTCTGTGCCTGCTTCCTAGGGCCCCACTTTTCTTCCTTCTCTGTCCCAGGCTAGCTCTCCATCTTGACGTCCCTTTCATGCTATCTTCCTAGAGGCAGCCTTGTTTTTTTCCTTCTCTTTAGAACTCCTCTTCACATTGTGCACTTCTGCTCTTTGCACGTGTTTTCTACTGCTATGTCCCACTCCAGCCTCCTGAATTGTGAGCTTATTTTAGTCTAAATATGAAAGGAAAGAGAGTTCAGATAAATGAGAAAAAAAAAGGTTGATTGAAATTCAATTGAACAGCGAACTCAGCTTAAGCCGCCAGCTACATTTCTCATACTCACATTGTAGAATGTCGTGGGATATTAGATTTGGACCTGGAACAGAACTTGGAGGTCATCAGCTTTAACACCCATATTTTACAAAGGGGAAAATGAGTTCCATATAACTTGTTCAAGGCCATAAAGGCAATAAGGGTAGCAAAAATCAGGATTTGAACACAGGTCCTCTTAATCTAAATACACTTCTTTTCCAGATGTACCAATGTATATCACATGAGATTTTCACCTGCTAGTGATGAGATTGGCCCCCTATATGGTCTCTCTGCATTTCTTATCAATCCAATCCATATACTACTGTAAGATTAATTTTCCTAATGCATTGTTATAATCAGGTCATTCTCCTGCTCAAAACAAAATCAGAAAACAACTTCAGTGGCTCCCCATTGAAAAATTGGATCAAAGGTTTAGAGATGTATGGTACAATAGAAGTCATCTAGTTTAATCCTTTTATTTTGCAGATGTGGGAATGAGAATTAAAGAAGTAAATTGACTTGCCTAAGGTCACCCAAGTAGTAAGTGGTAGAACCATGATTTTAGTCTAGTCCTTCTGATTCTGAATTTGGTTCTCTTTCAAGGCCCTCCATGACCTTACTCCAATGTTTGCTGACTTAGTTTATGTTCCACTCATTCCATTAAGATGTCTAACACCTTTTCTCATACCTTTACCAACATTCTTTTGCTGTTCAGTTCTATTAATTGTGACCAATTCTCCAAGATCCCATTTGGGGTGTTTTTAGCAAAGATATTGGAAGTGGTTTGCATTTCTTCCTCCAGGTCTTTTTTTTCATTGTTCAGTTGTGCCATGGGCTGTTCAGTGTCCAGCACTTAGCATGATTCAGAGATGTGATTAAGAAATGACCAGGCCATGTGGGTACTTCAAGGAAGAACTTGAACTCCATTTACTGATTCTTAGTACAAGGTTTTTATAGAGCAAAAGAGACAAAGGAAGGGGACTCAAGTTTTCTAATCATTACCTTAGTCTGTTGTATCTAATCCACAGGTTAGATCATTTGTTAAGGATTTGTTATCTAGGTGACTAAAGTCTTAGGGTAAAACCTTCGACCTAGGCCTCAGGTACCTGCTAATGTAGCCGCAGTCATAAACGGATACGATTGAGAGCAAACTTCAAAGCCAACGCTGCAATCCTCAAAAGACATCACGTTTAGAGCTGACCACCCAAAGATACCCGAGTGCTGAATCAAACATTTTAGCTCTTAATAACTAAAATCTTGGGGTAGAGCCTATTGATCTCAGAACTCAAGTAACATCCTTATAAGTATAACCCATAACAAAGAACTCAGGAGGTAACCTGACAAAAAAGTCACATCTCAAAGTGATTCTTGTTTTAAAGTCCACTATTAGGATTTAATATCTGAGTCCTGAGCCAGGTATCTTTGGCTCCACGCACAGCTGTTCAGTCATGTCTGATTTTTTCATGACCCTCGTGGACCATAGCATTCCATCCTCTGCTATCAGTCAAAGTCTGTCCAAGTTCATATCCAACATTTCTATGACACTCTATCCATTTCATCCTCTACCATTCCCTTTTCCTTTTGCCTCCAATCTTTCCCAACATCAAGGTCTTTTCCAATGAACCCTATCTTCTCATTATGTGGCCAAAAGATTTAAACTTCAACTTCTGTATTTGACCTTCCAATGAATATTCGGAAATAAGTATTGACTTATTTAGCCTCATTGCTTCCCAAAAGAGTCTCAAAAGTCTTCCAGGACTGCAACCTGTAAGTGTCAACTCTATAACACTCAGCTTTCCTTATAGGCCATCTCTCACAGCCATAACTTGCTAATGGGAAAACAGTAGCTTTGACTGTACAGACTTTTGGGGAGAAGGTTATGTCTCTGCTTTTTAATATGGTTTCCAGGTTTGCAATAGCTTTCCTTTCAAGGAACAAGCATCTTTTAATGTCATGGTTGCATTTATCATCTACAGTGATCTTTGAGCCCAAGAATATCAAATCTGACAGTTTCGCTTTTATTTGACAGGAAGTGATGGGAACAGTTGCCAAGATCTTAATGTTGTTGTTGTTTTATGTTAAACTTCAAGCCAGCTTTTACACTCTTCTCTTTCACCTTCATCAAGAAGTTTCTTAATTCCTCTTCACTTTCTTCCACCAGAGCAATATGTCTGCATAGCTGAGATTATTTATATTTCTCTCACTAACCTTAACTCCAGTTTTTGATTCATTCAGCCTAACATAGCACATGCTGTACTGTGCAATAAATTAAATAAGGTGACAATATACATCCTTTTCCAATTCCATTGTTCCATGTTCAGTTCAAACTGTTGCTTTTTGGCCGGCTTACAGGTTCTTCAAGAGACAAGTAAAGCAATCTTGTACTCCCATCACTTAGAAGACGTGCCACATTTTGTGGTGCTACACATAAAGGCTTTAGTGTAGTCAATGAAGCAGACTTCGGTGTTTTTTCTGGAACTCCCTTGCTTTCTCCATAAGCCAGCAAATGTTGGCAATTTTGGTTTCAGTTGCTCTGCCTCTCCAAAAACCAGCCTGCACACTTCTGGTAATTCTTGCTTCACATAGTGTTGAAGCCTAGCTTGCAGAATTTTAAGCATAACCTTGCTAGTGTATGAAATGAGCACAATTGTTCGGTAATTTGAACATTCCTTGGTATTGTCCTTCTTTAAAATTGGGAAAGAAACTGATCTTTTCCAATCCAGTGACCATTGTTGTGTTTTCCAAATCTGTTGGAATATTGTTTGAGTGCAGCACTTTTATAGCATCATCTTTGAGGGTTTTAAATATCTCAGCTGGAATTGCATCACCTCCACTAGCCTTATTGTAAAAATTCTTCCTCAGGCCCGCTTGACTTTATCACCCAGGATACCTGGCTCTAGATTAGTAACCATGCCATTGTGGTTATCAATGATGTTAAGATCTTTCTTCCATAGTTCTCTTGGATATTTCTACCACCTTTTCCTAATCTCTTCTGGTTCTGTTAAATCCCTACCATTTTTGTATTTTTTTACATCCATTTTTGCATGAAACTTTATCTTGGTATCTCTAATTTTTTGGAAGTCTTGTCTTTCCCATTCCCTTGTTTTCTTCTTTTTCATTGTATTGCTCATTTAAGATCTTATCTCTCTTTGATATTTTCTGGAATTGTGTTTTTAGTCGGATATATTTTTCCCTTTTTCTTGTACCTTTTATTTTCCTTCTTTCCTCAGCTATTCGTAACACCTCATCGGTCCGCCATTTTGCTTTCTTGTTCTTTTTCTTTGAAATGGTTTTGTTATTGTTGCTGCCTTTGTTGTGAACCTCTGTCCACAGTTCTTCAGGTACTCTATCTACCAGATCTAATCCCTTAAATGTATTTATCACCTATACTCCATATTCATAAGGTATGTTAGTTAGGTCATACCTATGTGATCTGAGGATTTTCTTTACTTTCTTCAATTTAAGACTGAATTTTGTAATAAGAGTCTCATGATCTGAGCTACCTTCAGCTCTAGGTCTTGTTTTAACTGACTATATAACCTCCATCTTTAGCGGCAAAGCTTATTATCAATCTGATTTCTACATTGACCATATGGTAACTTCCATATGTAGTATTGCCTATTGGGTTGTTAGAAAAGAGTTGTTGCTATGACCAGAGAATTATCTTTTAAAATTTTATTAGTTTCTGTTCTGCTTCATTTTCTATTCCAAGGCCAAACTTGGTTTTTATTCCAATTATCTTTTGATCTTTCCTACTTTAGTATACCAATCCTCTGATGAATGTGACTTTTTTGTGTTATTTTGAGATTTAGATTTTCATAAAACTGGTCAAGTTTGACCTCGTCAGCATCAGTAGTTGGAATATAAACTTGTACTACGGTGATGTTGACTAATTTGCCTTGAGATTCAAACAGATATCATTCAGTCATTCTTTTTTTTTTTTTTGCTTTTTTTTGGGAGGGCAATTGGGGTTAAGAGACTTGCCCAAGGTCACACAGGTAGTAAGTGTTCAGTGTTTGAGGCCAGATTTGAACTCAGGTCCTCCTGACTCCAGGGCCAGTACTCTATTCACTGTGCCACCTCGGTGCCCCAGGGACTCATTTTCTGATGTCATCTCTTTTTATCATTTTTAAACTGTCCATGAGGTTTTCCTGGTAAAGATTCTGGAGTGGTTTGCCATTTCTTTCTCCTGTGTATCACCTTTTGTCAGAACTCTCCACCCAAGACATGTTTATTTTGAATAATCCTGCACAGTATAGCTAATAGTTTCATTGAGCTACACAAGACCCTCCATCATGACAAGGCAACGATTTTGGGGTGGGTGGGGGTGGTGTGAAGCTCATTTTATACATGAGGAAATTGAGGTAAACAGGGTGAAGTGACTTGCCCTGGGTCACATGGCTAGTAAGTCATTGAGGTCATATTTGAACTCATGAAGATATGTCTTCCTTATAACAGACCTGGCACTCTATTCACTGCTCCACCTAGCTTCTCTATATTGCCCAATATTCTGCTTTGCCTCAGCCCCCAGACTTACCTATGATCCCCATCCTTAAAGACCCAAGTAAAATAAACTATCTAGTGTGTTATAATGGAAAGAACACTAGATTCAAAATCAGGGGACCTGGGTTTAAATCCTAGTTTTGTTAATCACTACCTGGTGACATTGGGTAACTTCCTTATTATCTCAGGTCTTCATTTTCTTCATTTGTCTAATTGGAGTACTGGACTAAATGATCCTAAATCCTTCCCTGAGTCCTCCAGGCAGAAATGATCTATCACTTTTCTCAGCTCTCCGTGATAGTAATGGCATTTAAAGATTCCCCTGTATTGGCTTAGTTTTTCAAATTGATTGTGTTAAAACCCAGAGCTTGTTAATCCCACCTGTGGGATGGACTTGTTGACTTGAAAAGAGAGACACTAACTGGGAGGAGCTGGTGACATAGATTTGGAGAGGCAGAAGAACTTTTTTTTGGAAGCAGCACCTCGTGGAGAAAGAGAGACTAAGAGAATTGCTGGTGGCGGCTTTGAATTGCCCTGGACTTTTGAGACCTGCCCCCTGAGCTGCCAAGGACTGAGGAGACATGGCTGTTTTGCTGGTACTTTGTCTGTCTGTTTTGATGTTGTTTTGCCAGATTTGTCCACTGGTGAAAGCCAGTCCTTTTGTTGAAGAAGTCCTGGAACCTGGCTGTTTGCTAAGAAGCCCTGAGACTGTCCTGCAGACAGAGAGTGAATACTGTCCACTGGTGAAGGACAGTGCTGTTGTTGCAGGGGTCTGGAGACTGTCCTGCAGACAGAATGAATACTGTCCACTGGTGAAGGACAGTGCTGTTGTTGCAGGGGTCTGGGAACCTTTCTGTTGGTTCAGAAGCCCTGAAGAAGGATTTTCTTGTTGTATGTTTACAGAAATCCTGGGAGAGGGCTTTGCTAATGTTTTCAGGGGTTCTAGGACTGTTCTACAGACAGAGGATGAATTAATGAAGGGACTGGCAATATATCTTGTGGCCTTGCTAAGCCTTGTCTCCCCAGGAACTAAGATTGTTGAGAACTTGCCTTGCTTCAAGATGAAGAAAAGAGCTCCATTTGGGTATTAAGTGCTGTGTTTAAACTTGATGTAACTCTGGGGTAGATTCAATTGAGATCCAGGGGTGGGGAACTTTTGACCTTTCTGTGCTCTGTGATTGAACAAATGAAGGTACTTTACTTATGTTTGGAAACTAATCTCCATTTGAGAAGAGGGGCTTTGTGGTGGACTAAATGAAGGTACAGCCTAGGGGTGGAGAAGTATTTAGAACAGGGACTTTGTAATTGATTGAATGATTGGAAGGTCCTGGGGTGGGGTAGTACTTGGAGATTATTTAATCACACTTAGTAAATGCTGTATTTGGAATGATGTCATGTTTTGACCTTCTCTGTTCTTGGTTTGTCACTGAATAAAATGGAGAGCACCTATGCTGGTATTTTGAACCTTGGGAAGTTGCCTTTCCTTGGCATTACATTACACCCTCTCACTGTGCTACATACTTGTCCTATGGCATTTATCACATATATCTTGTATTCTAACATTTGTGTTTTTCTTATCTACTCTACCATATTGGAAATGTCTTGAAGGCAGGGGCCATATCATACTGGCAGGTATGTTTATGTTCCTGTGTGTCTCCTTTAATGTTTTGCTTACTATAAGTGCAACTTCACTGATACCTTCATGATATCAGTAGAAAAATTAGTAAGATCTGTGGCTCTCTGGGTGAATCCCCTGTGGCTAGCTTCTGGAAAGGCATGAACAAGAGTCACATAGAATGAGTCATTATTGGAGGAAATGTGCAAATCAATGAGGTCACATGTGGAGTGTTTGAGTGCTTTCCCTCTAAAGAGGGAAAGCAACTTGTTGTAAGCAACTTGAGGGTAACATTTGAGGGTTATTTAACTTTGGAAGTCATGACTAGCAAATGGTCTTGCAAAGAGTTGGTCTTTAATAATTGTTTGCTGAATCAAAATCACCCTATACCAAATTCACAGAAATTGAACCGCTTTCCACTGGAGCTGAAAGTCAAGTCCAATAGAGAAACAAGCCAGGGAGTTAAAGGCCTTTAAATGGGAAATTCATTCTGTGAAGCCCAAGGCCTGCCCCAAATCCCAGCTCAATATCCCTGCTGAGATGAAACTACAAAATCATTCTACCATTATAGTCACTCCCTAAACTCCCCTCTCTATGCACAAAGCCTGAAAAAAAAAATGATCTGTTATATCTCTCCTCCAACTAGACACATGAAAGCCAAAGGGCATAGGCAAATTCCATGTGTTAGAAAAATCACCTCTAACCACAATCCACAAGGGAAGTGGGAAGAAGGACAACAAACATTTATTTAAGTGACTACTATGTGCCAGGAACATTCTAATTGCTCTTATAAAGATCTCATTTGATCAAGAATAGTGAATTAGTGCAGATCTACATAGGTAGAATCCAATTCCAGGTTTGACCTTGAGAAGACAATGAGTGATAATACAAAGAACAGTCAATTAAGCTTCCAAAGACCCATGTTCTAATTCTGGCTCCATTACTAACTTGCTGCATGATCCTGGGCAAGTAACTTAATCTCTATGAGGTTCAGCTATATCACCTGTAAAAATGAGGGCATTAGATTAGACAATTCTAAAAGTCTACTTTTGTTCTGTTATTCTAGGATTCTATGATCTAGAAAGCAGAGTTACCAGCATATCTACCCTCCCTCAAGTAGAAAGTACCTTCCTGAAAGGTTAAAATGAAAAGAAAAACGAAACGTAAAATGGGAAGTCAAAAGACGAGGGTAAGTTCCAACTTCTCGCATTGCTAGCTAAGTAAACTTGGGCAGGTCACCTTAACTCTTCTGAAGCTTAGTTTTTTTGACAATAATCCATTTGTAGGAGAATAATACATACACACACACACACACACACAACTTCTGGGAGGGTCAAATGATCTGATTCAGATAGTGTTTTCAATTCTATTGCCTTTCAAGGCAGCCCATTCCACTTTTGGATAACTCCAATTGTTAGGATCTCCCCCACTCCCATTAAGCCCAAACTGGCCCCTTAGCAACCTCCTCCCATTCCCCCCATTGCTTCTGGTTCTGGGCCAAAAAAACAACTCTAATATCTCCTCAACATGAGAATATTTACTTGAATAGAATAAGACTGTTCCTCCTGTCTTCTCTTCTCCAGGGTAAATTCCTCCACTTCCTCCAACTTACTCTCATATAACATGAACTTAAAGTCTTCCACAAACCTACTTGCAATCCTGTGGGTCTTCTTGAGATTATCCCCATCTTTCTTGAACTATAGCACTTTAAACTGAAGATGATACTCCAAATGAAATCTGATGAGAGCATGGTGCCCTGGGTTAGTTACCTCCATTTTCCCATTTTTCCATTGCCCCAGCTAATACAAATTCACATTAACATTTTGGACTACCGCATTACATCACTGATTCATATTATACTAGCAGCTCACTAAAATCATGAGATCTTCTTTTTAAATGTTGTCTACACATAAGTCTTGTGAAGTCAATATTTTATACCTGAATACAAAACTCAAATACAATTTATCTTTATTTAATTTCATCTAATTAGATTCATATCAATGTTTTAGCCCGACAGGAATCTTTTGGATTCTGACCCCAGTGTTTTGGATCCAGTGTTTCAGCAATCCCTTTTTGTTGATGATTCATTTTCAGTTATGCCCCACTTTTTGTTAACCCATTTGAGGGTTTTCTTGACAAAGGTACTAAAGTATTTTGCCATTTCCTTCTGCAGCTCATTTTATCAATGAGGAAATGGAGGAACATTGGGTTATCAACTCAATATCAGCGGCAAATTTGGTTATTGTGCCTTTTAGGCCTTTATCCAAATCATTGGTGAAAACATTAAATAGCACAGAATGAAATGGGCAGGTAGGTGGCACAATGGATTGAGTGCCAGAGCCTGGAGTCAAGAGGATTCATCTTCCTGAGTTCAAATCTGGTCTCAGATACTTATTAGCTATAATAATAACCCTAAGCAATTCATTTATCCCTATTTGCCTCAGTTTCCTCATCTGTAAAATGAGCTGGAGAAGGAAATCACAAATCACTTCACAATCTTTGCCAAGAAAAACCCCAAATGGGGTCACAGAGAGTTAGATATGACTGGATAACAACAAGTGAAGTTGCCTGGATTATTCAATTAGAGTATATCTAATTGAACAGCAACTCTTGTGGTACAGCCACCCAGTCAAATTTGAATGTTCTTCTCCTCTGATCCTTATCTCTCAGTCTCCTCCATGAGATCTCTTAGCACTCTTTTTGCTGAAATTTAGTAACATATCCACAGCATTACCTTCTTCAATGAATTTTATTAATCCTATCATTAAAGGAAATGAAGTTAATAATACATGACCTATTCTCAATGATACTGGTTTGTCTCTTTATAAGACCTGTGGATGATTTCATATTTAGTAACATGGGTGACTAGAATGATGATGATACTCCAAGATAGAAATGCTCAAGTGAGAAAGAATCACAAAAGTTTAAATCGGAAGGTACCTCAATGCCTTCAATGCACCTCAATGCCCCCATATGTTTCCATATATGAAATAAATCCCCATTATAGCACCTCAGTATAATATATAGCTGACACCACTAGGTAGCACAGTGAATAAAGTGCTGGATCTGGAGTCGGAAAGACCTGAGTTTGAGTTCTGCCTCAGACATTAACTGAACTAAACCAAAAATTTGATCTTCAATATCAAGACCCAAGAGAAATTTAAAAAAGGAAAAAAAGGAAAAGAAAACATAAGGAATTCAATAGAGCTAAACTATTTACAACCCTGCATGGGAGAATGATACTTGTAATTCTTAAAAATTCTACCACTAATAGAGCTAGAAGGAATATAGACAGAGGGTATAGCTATAAGGTGAATTTGAGAAAATGGCATAAAAAATTAAGGGATGAGAATGATGAATACACTGAGTACAGAAGGAATGGACAGATAGAATGGGGTAAATTATTTCACATGAAGAGGTGCAAAAAACCTATTATAGTGGAGGGAAAGATGGGACATTGAGCAATGGGCAAAGCAGGGGTAGCAATCCTGATCTCAAAGCAAAAGCAAAAATAGACAACTAAAAGAGATAAGGAAGGAAGCTACATCTTGCTAAAAGTTACCATAGACAATTAAGTAATATCAATTCTAAACATATATGCACCATGCAGTATAGTATCCAAATTCTTCTTAAAAAATATATATATATTTAAGGGGAGGTTAGGTGGTGCAGTAAATAGAGCACCGGGCCTGGAGTCAGGAGGAGTTCAAATCCGGCCTCAGACACTTAACACACACACACACTAGCTGTGTGACCTTGAGCAAGTCACTTCACCCCAATTGCCCTGCCTTCCCCCTTCAAAAAACAAAAACAAAAACAAAAACCCTTTAAAAATTTTTATTTTAGACTCAAGGGCTAGAACACAAATATAAAGTAGAGAAAAGAAACAAAAACATATCAAAAACAAAGAAAGAAAAAGCATGTCATGTTCATAGCCGAACATGAAAGGATTCAAAATATGCAACAATAAATTTTCATTTCAAGAAAGCCTGTATGATAAATAATACACATTGTATTGAGAATGGTCCATCTTTGCTTCCTTGTAAGTTTTCTTTTGTTCCCTGCTGTGCACTTTTTTACTTTGTTCTTTTTTTCCCTCCCCCACCCCACCCCGGAAGGCTACAATAATGTTTGTATATATTTCTCTGTAGCTGTAAGTATATACATATACACACCATATGCATGCACATATAGACATACACTTTCCCAAACATATTCTACTCCTGATCGTTGTTTTTATGCTTGCGTATATCTCTTGTTTGCTATTGCTCCTACCTTCTCTACTCTACTCACTACCTTGCCCTCCTATTACTTATCTACCCCACCTCCACAGATCCCTCCCTGTCCTCCCATTCCCATAAATCTAAAGACCCTTCTATATTCCCTTTTTCCTATTCCATCACCCTCCCCCCCTGTAAAGATCCCCCTTTGTCCTCTTCCCCCTCCCTATGCCCCTACGGTTTTATTTCTTCTGAATCTAGAAGACTTTTATACTCTTCTAAATATATCTATTTATATTGTTCCCTCTTAAACCATTCCCAGTGAAAGTAGGTTACTGGAACTACCAGTCCTCCCCCTCCATATAATTCCTCCATATCAGTTCTTCCTCTTGCACCTCATTTATATAAAATAATTACTCTTTTTAGCTGTTCCTAAATGTTTTTAGTTTTTAAATTCATATCGTACTTGATTTACCCCAATCTTTCGTATTAGCTATCCAGTTATTAATAAGAATCTTGGACATACATTTTACATATATAAAAAGTAAACAGTCTGTCCTTATGAATCCCTTATAATGTCCTTGGTACATACCTTATATTTCTCTTGGTTCTTATATGTCAAATCTTCCATTAAGTTCAGGATTTTTATAGCAAAGTCTTGAAAGCCTGAGAGTTTATCAAATGTCTTTTTTTTAATTCAGGATAATACCTAACTTTGCATGGTATGATAATTCAGCTGGAGCCCCAATTCTTTTGCTCTTTCATATATTGTATACCAAGTCCTGCATTCCTTTAATGTCTCTGCTGCTAGGTCTTGCTTAATTCTAGTTGTGACACCATCATATTTAAAATGTTTTAATCTTGTAATAGTTTTTCTTTGAGCTGGGGGCTTTGGAATTTGATTATGATACTCCCGTGAGTTTTCCTCATAGGATCTCTTTTAAGTGGTGATTGATTAATTTTTTCTATTTCTACTTTCCCCCTTGTTCTAAGGCTTCAGGACAACTTTCTTTAATTATTTGTTGTATTATTGCATCAAGATTCATTTTTTGATCATAACTTTCAGCTAGTCTGATTATTTTTTATATTTTCTCTTCTTGATCTGTTCTTCAAATCTGGTGTTTTTCTTATAAGATGTTTCACTTTCTGTTCTATTTTTTTCATCACTCATATATTATTTAATCATTTCTTGATCTCTTATCATTTCCCTGGCTTCACTTTGTCCACTTTTAATTTTCAAGGTGTCATTTTCTTCCTCAAGCTTCTGGATCTCCTTTTCTAATTGGTTGATTTTCCTTTCATACCCTTCTTGTTTTTCTTGGATTATTCCTTTTTTTCCTTCCATCTCTGTCACTTGATTTTTAAAATCTTTTTTAAGATTCCTATTAATTCTTTTTGGACAGGTAACCATTTGATGTTACTCTTTGGGGGTTCTTTACTTCAACATCCTCTTCTGAAGATGAACCCTGGTCATCTCTATTCTCATCATAGCTTCCTAAGGTTGGATTCTTTCTCCTTTACCTTCTCATTTTTTTTCTGTAGTAGTTTAATTTTTGTAACTACCTCTAGCCCTGGGGTATAGGGAATGGTGCCTGTTGCCCAAGAACTTCAGTTCTCCCCACTATCCTGGGGCAAAATCCAAACCTCCAACTTCCTGGAAGTGCCCACAGCTAGGGGCTTTCTGCCCCACTGCTTCTGCACTCACTGGGCGTGTGCAGGTTCATTCTTGCCCCTTCTGCTCTTGGAAGCACAGCTGGGTCCGGTGTTCCTGGTCAGCAGAGGTTCCCTCAATCTTCCCAGGCTCAGATGACCAATTCCGCTCACTATCCAGTGGGTAAAAGTCACAGTGGCTGGGGTTGCAGCCCAAACCAACTAACCCCAGGGCTAGCTGCTTGTTGTTAAAACAAACCTAGCCTGGAGGTGTTTACTCTTCACAAGGACCAAATTTCATCCTGGGATTTTAGGATCTTCTTAAATTGTTCTAGTAAGATCCCAGTTATGCCCCTATTTTCACTTCTCTCCACCCACACTTTGTCCTAAGGTGCTATTTTAGCTCTTTTGTGGGTGGAAATTTTGAGAGCTTGAAATTTTCTGACCTCCCCCTACTATCTTACCAGAATCCTCTCCCATCCAAATTCTTAAAGGAGAAATTAAGTGAGTTACAAATTCATTACCAAACAAGAGATAGAGAGCATTACTAACTGTAAAATAGATAATTTTGATTATATTTTGCACAAACAAAACCAACAAACCCAGCATTAGAGGGAAAGCAGAACACTGGGAAACAATTTTTAGAGCAAGTGTCTCTGATAAAGGTCTCATTTCCCAAATATATAGAAAACTGAATGAGATTTAGAGGAATATAAGCCATTCCCCAAATGATAAATGGTCAAAGGATATGAACAGGCAGTTTTCAGATAAAGAAATCAAAGCTATCTATAGGCATATGAAGAATGGCTCTAAATCACCTTGATGTACCATCTCACATTTCTCAGATTGGCTAATATAAAAAAATACGATAAATGTTAGAAAGGATGAGGGAAAATTGGGACACTAATAGACTATTTGAGTTGTGAACTGATCAAACCATTTTGAAGAGCAATTTGGAACTATGCCTAAAGGGCATCCAAACTGTATATACCTTTTGGTCCAGCATTACTAGGTTGGTATCCCAAAGAGATAATAAAAAAGTAAAGAGGATTTCCAATGTGCCAAAATATTTATTGCAGCCCTTTTTTTGCTGGCAAAATATTGGAAATTGAGGTGATGCCCAGCAGTTGGGGAATTGCTGAAAAAGTTGTGGTGAATGAATGTAATGGAATAGTATTGTGTGATAAGAAATGATGAATAGGCACATTTCAGAAAAATCTGGAAGGATTTGTATGAATTGATGCAAAGTAAAATGAGCAGAACCAGGAAAACATTGTACATAGTATCAACAACACTGTGTGATGACCAACTATGAATGACTCAACTCTTCTAAGTAAAACAATGATCCAAGACAACTACAAAGGAAACATGAAAGAGAATGCTATCCACATACAGATAAAGAAGTGATGGATTCTAAATACAGATCAAAGCATGCTTTTTTACTTCATCATTTTGGGGGGGGGGGTCTTTTTCCCTGTTTCTTCTTTTACAACTTTGACTAATATGAAAATGTATTTTACATGATTGCACATGGATAACTTATATCAAGGTGCCTACCATTTTAGAAAGAGGGAAGGAAAGGAGTAAGAAAATTTTGGAACCCCAAACCTTGCAAAAAACAAATGATAAAAATTGTCTGGAAATGTAATTGGGGGGGAAATAAAATACTATTTTTAAAAATGCAGTCGAGCTGCAGAACCCACAACATGACACAGAGAAGCTAATCTCCCCCTGAGGACAGCCCTGCAGGCCGGCACGAATCAGCCAGTGCAGTGCTCTGGGAGCTGGGCCCAGCCCCACACTTAGGCTTTAGCCCTAGGGCGGGCCTGACCAGCCGCCTGCCAGAGGGACTCCAGATCAGCAGCAGCTGTGGCCATTTCCAGATTTATCAACACATAGATGATAAGGACACAGTGAGAGGTCAGTGCAATCTGGACTTTGGGACCCAGTAAGTGGGAGTGAGTGGCTTTTGCCCCCAGGGTGAGAAGCCTCATAGCCAGCCAGTACCACGTGGTAGCTTCAGCTCCTGGCCTGCAGAGTGTAGGGGGACCAAGCACCTTTCTGAGGGGTAATCGCTCTTGCTTTAACCTGCTTGGATATGGATTACAGTCTAGGGTGGAGATCATGGGGCACAGCCCAGCTTGCCAGAGCATGTGGAGACCTCAGAGAGGGCACGCATCTAATACCTCCTGCAGCTGAGAAAACCCTAGCATTTGGGACAAAAGCTCCCCTGTCTGGTGGCAGAGTCCTACTATGGCAAAAAGCCCAGGGGTCAAGTGACTGAGGGGCAACATGACCAGGCAAAGGAAACAAAGCAGACAGAAGGTTCCAACATTTGACTTCTATTTGGGGGACAAAAAGGAGCAAAGCATGGAACAGAAGGAAGACAGGGAAGTTAGAACTCCTGCACCAAAAGTTTCAAAGGAAAATACGAGCTGGTTATAGGCCATAGAGGACCTTAAGAAGGAGATAAGAGAAGTGGAGGAAAAATTGAGAAGATAAATGAGAATGACGCAAAAAAATTACAAAATGAGAGTCAACAGCCTGACTGAGGAAAATAACACCTTAAAAAACAGACTGACTCAAATGGCAAAAGAGGATCAAAAAGGCATTGAGGAGAAGAATGCCTTAAAAAGACGAATTTGCCAAATGGAAAAAGAATCTCAAAAGCTCAAGGAGAAGAATCATGGCTTCAGAATTAGACTGGAGCAAATGGAAGCTAACGACTTTATGAGAAATCAAGATGCTGTTAAACAGATCCAAATAAATGAAAGAATAGAAGGCAATGTGAAATATCTCATGGGAAAAACCACCGACCTGTAAAATAGATCCAGGAGAGATAATTTAAAAATTATTGGACTACCTGAAAGCCATGACCAAAGTAAGAACCTAGAAATCATCCTCCAGGAAGTTCTCAAAGAAAACTGCCCTGAGGTTTTAGAACCAGAGGGCAAAATAGAGCTTGAAAGAATCCACCAATCACCTCCTGAAAAAGACCCCAAAAAGAAAATTGCTAGGAATATTATAGCCAGGTTCTGGAATTCCCAGATTAAGGAGAGAATATTAGAAGCAGCCAGGAAGAAACAATTTGAATATTGTGGAAACACAATCAGGATAACCCAGAATCTGGCAGCTTCTACATTGAGGGATCGAAGGGCCTGGAATATGATATTCCGGAGGTCAACAGAGCTGGGATTAAAACCAAGAGTCACCTACCCAGCAAAACTGAGTATCATGTTTCAGGGGAAAATATGGTCATTCAATGGAATATAGGACTTTCAAGCATTCTTGCTGAAAAAACCAGAGTTGAATAGAAAATTTGACATTCAGATACAAGAAGCAAGAGAAGCATGAGAAGGTAAACAGGGAAAAGAAATCATAAGGAACTTATCAAAGTTGAACTATTAACATCCCTACATGGAAAAACAATAATTGTAACTTATGAAACTTTTCTCAGCAGTTGAAGGGAATAGAAATACATATATACATATATATATACACATATATATGTCCATATATGAGGGTATATGGGCATATGAATATATATGTGAATGTGTGTATATACATTTACAGGTATACATAGATAGAGGGCACAGGACCAATTTAACAGGAAGGGATGATACTTATAAGGTGAAATTAAGAGGTGAGAGAGGAATATAATGAGAGGAGATGGGGAGAGGCAGAAGGGGTAAACTATCTCATATAGAAGAGGCAAGGGAAAATGGTTACAATGGAGGGGAAGAATAGGAAGGCAAAAGGGAATGGGTCAACCTTATTCCCATTGAATTTGGCTTGAGTTGGGAATGAAATACACACTAAATAGGGTATCTCACCCTCCAGGAGAGTAGGGAGGGAAAGGGATGAGAGGGAGGATGATGGAAGGGAGGGCAGGCTGGGGGGGAGGGAAGTGGGAAGTACCCACTTTTGAAAAGGGAGCGGATCAAAGTAGAGAAAAAAAAAAGTGGGAGGTGGGATAGGAGGGAGGGAAATATAGTTAGTCTTTTACAATATATCTACTATGTTATTGTTTTGCATTAGCCACACATGTACAACCTATACTGAACTGCTTATCTTCCCAGTAAGGGTGGGTGGCAAAGGAGGAAGGGAATGAATCTGGAATTCAAAGTTTTAAATCAAATACTCAAATATATACATATATATACTATTATTAATATTATTTTACATGTAATTGAGAAATAAGATATACAGGCACTGGGGCATGTAGAAAGGGGTATGGGAGAAAATGTGGGAGAGAGCAGATTGGAGGAGGGGATATCCTGTGGGACTGCTATTTTGGGGCGGTGGGTAGGGGAAAAATGGGGAGAAAACTTGTAACTCAAAATCTGGTGAAAATGAATGATGTAAATCAAAAGTTAATAAAGCATTTGAAAAATAAATAAATAAAAATAGGAAAAAAAAAAGAAAGAAAAAATGCAGTCATTTCTACAACATAACACCATCCCACTGATAGCATGACAAGATCTTTTTATTGGTCATTATAGTTCCTTCTTAGCTATAATGAAGTCCAGAGGTTAAAAAAAACCCTTCCAGTATCATATTATAGTAAATGAGTAGTTTACCAAGACCATTGTCTTCCTTAAAGAGGCAATATGTCTATATGTTGTGATTTGAGGAGTGAATGGAAGCAATTACTCTACAAATATATCCCCCATGAGTACCTGAAATTTCAGCATCTGTAGTCCAATCCTCTGCCTTTCTTTTTTTCTACCTCTTGCTTGAAAATGCAAATACTTCTAAGTAAGGGGTAGCATTTAAAGTCCATGCATTAATGAAAGTAATATTTCTTTTTGAAAGTAAAGAATATAAGAATTTGACTGACCTTGGTACATGAAATGCTCCTAATAGAGGACCTAAGAATGTAGAAGATGAAATATTAGAGATGGAAGGAACTTCATAATATAGAAAATAAAATGTTACATTTGCAAAGGACTATTAAACACAGAAAACATAACTCCAGAGCTGGAAGAGATATTAGAAAGAATTTAGAATGTTAGATCTGAAATGACTGTAGAACTTCAAACAGTCAGGAAAGGGTATAGAACACAGAACACAGAATGTTAGAACTGAAAGGAACTTAGGGTACAAAGCATTAAATGTTAGAACATAAAAGACCCTAAAACACATAACATAAACTATTATAGCTGGAAATGACAATAGAACAAAAAAACACAATGTTATAACTTAGATTAGAATATCAGAACAAGAAGAACATCAGAACACAGAACTTGGAATGGTTGAGCTGAAAGTGACTTTGTCATGTAGAGAAGAGGAAGTAAATTTACAATGAAGAAGAGAAAATTTTTTAGAATGCAGAAGAGAATTTTTTTTAGAATGCAGAAGAGAAAATTTTAGATCTGGGAGGGTAGTATGGTACAGTGGAAATAGCTCAATGGCCCACCCCGAGCACAGAGTCTGGTATACAGTAGATGCTAATAAATGCTTATTGGTTGTATTTGTTCAGAGGACCTGGATTCATATCCCACTTCCAACACTTACTATCTATATGATGCTAGGAAAGTTTCAAACTTCTTGACCTCCATTTTCTTACCTTTAAAATAAAGTTGTTAGGTAACCTCTAAAGTCTCTTTCATTTTTAAATTTATGCCCCTCACCTTATTTTATCTTCCATATCCTCAGCTTATACTTTTAGAGTTCCATTCACTCTCTCAATTTTGAAATGCCCTATTCTTTTGTTCTTTTGTTTTTAAAGAACTTTGAAATGCACTGGATTCTAGTTCCAGCTGTCATTTACTTACTCTATGATGTTAAGCAAGTCATGACCCCTCTCTTGACTTCATCTTCCTCCTCCATAACATAAAATTGTGTGGCATGGTGATCCCCAAGCACCCTTCCAGCAATTATATAAAGCTGAAAGATGCGGGCAGGCTAGGTGGCACAGTGAACAGAGCACCAACCCTGGAGTCAGGAGGATCTGAGTTCAAATCCAGCCTCAGACACTTAACAGTTACTAGCCATGTGACCTTGAGCAAGTCACTTAATCCCAATTGCCCTGCCTTCCCCCCTCCAAAAAAGCAAAAAAAAAAAAAAACCAAAGGTGAGAAAGGTCAGGTGGAAAGAAGGATGAAAATAATAGATGCAGTTTATATAGCACTTAAGGTTTGCGAAGTCCTATATATCTATATGCTTTTTCATTTGTTCCTTACCACAATTCTCCATTAACAAATGAGGAAACTGAGGTGTAGAGGGGCTAAATGATTTGCCCAGGATCACAGTAGCTTCCCAGTAACCAGTAAGTGCCTGGAGATGTGGAGTTGTGAGCCCAGGATGAAAAGGAATCCAACAACTTTCCAAATCCCTTTACCCCACTCCTGTCTGTGTAGTACATTCATCTTTTCATTCAACAAACATTGATGGGTGTCTACACAGTAATGTAATGGCACATAATCTGGAGGCAGATAATCAAAACATGTTCACCTCCAATTTCCAATGTCACATTTCACGGTTAATACCAAAATTCAGTGTCCTTTATACTAAAGACAAGCTACTGATAGCAGAATCAGAATGAGTAAGAGGGAATTTTTGTACCCCAGGCAAGCAGTATCAGATGATTCCTTACTTCAGTTGGTAGTCAAGAGTTGGATATAAGAAATCACTTCTCAAATGAGCAATGCAAAGCAAGGGTTAACAGGAGGAGTTAGGATGGGCTGGGAAGGAATTTTCTTGGAGTAGACTCAACAGTAATCCTTGCTGGTCTTATTGACCTGACTTGTTCAGAGGACCCAAGTTCCTGTGTTACCTCTGACCCTTACTACCCATGTGATCCTGGGTATCAACCTTAGCCTCAGCTGCTTCTATCTTATGAACTGACTGACTGGATATTAGAGCCCTCAGAACTATGTTGTTCTGAACAAGAAGCAAAGACTCAGTCATCTCACCCTCATTAGAGCTCTGAGATACCAAGGCTAGGATGTTGGAACCAAGAGGAGATGGTGAACCACAAAGATGTAGTTGGGGAAGCATATTATGGCTTAAAAACCTTCACAAAAGTAAGCTGTTAACTACAGCTGGCAATGAATTGTGTCAGGTGTTGGAGTAAAGAATATACAGGTTCCACCTGAGACCAGTTTGCTGAGGAAAGAAAAGGAGGAAATAATTGAGGAGGTGGGATACCTCATAAATACATACACACACACACACACACACACACACACACGCACAGGTGCGTGCTGCTGACTTTAGAATACTGTGACTTTTATTATGTGAGTGTGTATGATTTTTTTTTCTTTTTCCTGCAGAGGTAGTCACGTGTTCCTTCCTCTAACATAAAATAAATGATTGACGATCTGTAGATGTCAAACATGAATCCCATGGCTTCATTTTCTTTCCCTTCCACCCACTCCTTTAGGCTGTGTTCTGTGAGCTCATCATTAAAAACTAATTTATATGCCCCAGTGACTTATATAACCTTCTAATGAACACAATAAAAACAAAGAAGCCATACTCTGAGCCCCATTTTCCCCTCCTCAGTTCCATCTGATTTGTAAGGATTAGTTCAACTCATTAGTAATCGGATTCAAGAGCCTTTAGCTTGATTGCACACCAAGCAAGATGTGGAGTGTGTGTGCTTCTCTATGTGTGTGCTCACACACAGTCATGTTTCAGGAACAAAAAGTATTAGAATCTGACTAGAGGAAAAAATTCTCTTCTGGTCAGAATTCTGTGTAAAGACACTGAGTGTGGTTAGATGGGCTTTGGATAACATGTCTCCAGACCCATATTTACAGCCTTTCCCTCTCATCAGGACCTTCTAGAACAAACCCAAAATTATTATGTCTTTGAGAACTCAGTTTTGCCTACTGCCAGGAGCCTGGGGGAGAATAAAGAAGGACTTCAGTGAAAAAATGATTACTTCTAGTAGTGATAAAGACAAAGATGAAACAGCCTCTGTCCTCAGAACACTGATATTCTCTTGGGAAGACAACATTCACATATATAACATTTTAAAAATATACATAAAATTTGTGCAAGGTAAATTTTCAGAGTGTCAGAGAAAACCTCATGTCCAAGTTATTCCTTGAAACTAGTTTTGAGGTGAAGAGGGAGTATGCTATTCCAGTAGATGAGTACAGACTATACAAAGGCCCAGAGATAGGAGATGAAGGGGAAGTCAGAATTAAGTTGAGATGGTGTTGAGGCAAAATAGACTAGACATGGTTTGGTAACTTAAGAGATATTAAGAGTGAAGGAAAGGGTAAAATCAAAGAAAATCATAAGGAACAATCATAGGAGACAGGGCGGAGAGTGGGGCCACTGACAAACAGCTCAACCAAAAGGAGAATCAGGCATGTGGAAAGGGTAGAATCAGGCATGTGGAGAGGGTAGAATCAGGGATGTGGAGAGCGTAGAATCAGGCATGTGGAGGAGGTAATCAGCCTAGTGTGAGTCATGGTGATTTTGAAGACCTGGTGGATCATTTGGGTGTAAAATTCCCTGTAGTCATTTGAAACCACAGACATTGTCCCCCTAAGAGAGGTCACAACTAGAGAGAGAGATTTGGTAGTCAGTGGAGTCGTTCAATCCACAGGCATATGTGAGATCATACCTTCATTTGAACCAGAATTAGGAATATCTGCACCCAGGGCAAGTCCTACAAACCATATGCAAGGGACAAGTGATTTGATGGAACCCCTCTCTTGGCCAAAGTGAGGGAGACACAGTATGGAATGAGTCTACCCTTCTATCAGAGGAAATTGGGGGAATACCTGAACCTAAGATTCTATAAGGCAATTTCTTGATTTAATGATTTTTTCTTCTCTGTTGTTACTGCATGGTTGGATTTATAAATGATATCAAATCTCCCTCAGTGTGATGGCCAGAAAAAAGTCCAGATTCTCCCACTGTAGCTCTGCACTATCACCAAAGCAGAAAGAGAAACATTTTGCACTGACCTTTACAAAAAATCTTGTGATCATCTTTCCTCCAATCACAAACAAGCATGATAGTTGGTTTAACAACTTTGTTACCCTTCTGTGCTCCATTTGGATTCGAATCCAGATACAACTGATCTCTCACTAAGGGAAGAAACAATAAGAAGGATTTTTTGTACCCCAGGCAAACAGTACCAGATGGTTTCTTACTGTACCCTTCCCTTCCCTGGCCCAACTCTCACTTTCCAATTGCTCAGTTTCCATCAGAGGCATGATGACCATTATTAGCCAGATTCTGACCCTTATATCCCCATCACACTGGAGATGTCCTCATGGCCCTTAGACTCACTATCCTCTTGGTCAGAACTTTTCTTCCCCGAAATTGTTCCCCAAAGTCCTCAGGTCCTTGCCATCTGCCCTGCCGCTGATTCTACTAGTACCTAAATACTACCCAGACTTTCCATCTACATTAAAATGAATATGAGCACAAGCCTTCATTTATATGTTGTCTACTCTGGTTACAATGTGAGCCCCTTGAGAGCAGAGACTGTCTCAATTTTCAATTTGTATCCTCAGATAGCATACTGCTTGGCACATAGTAAACACTTTATAAATGTTTCTCCATCCCATTCCCATTCCTCAGTGGGGACAGACAGCATTAGTTACACAGCTCTGTTCTCTGCTTTTGAAAGGACCATAACCCTTTTCCCAGAACAAAGTGTTAAAATTGCATTCAGGCATAGCATAAAAAGGTTTTAAAACAAAGATATAAAGTGATGCCTCTGCACAGCATGGCAATGACTTTTGGTAAAACTCTATAAAACAGTGTTTTTACAGGCAACACCCACTTCAGCAGAAACCCTTTAAACTTGCAGGTGTTACCCACTGGTTACTCAACTTGGCTGTGCTTGGGAAGAGAAAACATTACCTCTTATTAATATTCATGGATAATAATGAATGACTTTATATTTGCTCAGACTTGCTGCTTTTCAAAATGCTTCCATGTCCATTATCTTGTTGGATTCTCCCAAGAGAACTGGGAGGTTGGTAGAAGAGCCATCACTTTTTTCATTTCATGGATAAGGAAAACAAGGCTCAAACAAAGCGTGAATTGTTTAAGGTCATGTAGCAAGGAGGTGGCAAGTGCAAGATTTGAATGCAGTTCTCTTGACAGATCTTTTAAAAAAAACTTTTATTTATTTCATTTTTAATTTATGGAATAAAATGAGCATTTCCATAACATCTAATAATAAAAAAGATGATTGATTGCACATGAAACTGCAAATCTATTATGTATGACTTGCTGCCTTTCAAATATATAATAAAGTTATCATACAATTTTCTCTTTTTTTCCCTTCACTCCCCCTTATTCTAAAAATGCCTACCATTAGACATAAGTAGTTACACATGCATGTACATATATGTTCATGTGTGTATACATGTGTGTGTTACATGTATATATTCTATGCGTAGTTCTATTTATCAAGGGTGGCCATGTGGCTCAGCAAGTAAGAGCACCGGCTCCAGTGTTGGGATGACCTGGAGATCGAATCCCGGGCTCTGATACTTAGCACCACACCCAGAAATAACTGGCCGTGTAACCTCGAGCAAGTTACTTAACCCCGATTGCTTAAAAAAAAAAAAATGAAAGGGTAGTTCTATTTATCAGTTATTTCTCTGGATGCATACAGCATCTTCCATCATATGCCCTTCATAATTAATTTGGGTATTTATAATAGTCAAAAGTACTTATTCATTCAAAGTTGTTCTTAAAACAACATTGCTGTTACTGTATACGATGTTCTCTTGATTTTACTCATTTAACTCCTCATTATTTAATGCAAGTCTATCCATGTTTGTTTAAAATTATCCAGCCCATCATTTCTTATAGTACAGGAGTATTCCATCAGAATCATATGACACAATTTGTTCAGCCATTCCCCAATTGACAGGCATCCCTGCAATTTTCTGTTCTTTACTAACAAGAGAGAACTGCTGTAAATATTTTAGAACATAAAGATTCTTCTCTTTTTTTTCTTAATAATCTTTGGAAAGAGATCTAGTAGTGATATTGCTGGATCAAAAGGCATAGGTCAGGGGCGGCCAAGTGGCGCAGTGAGTAAGAGCACCTGCCCCAAAGTCGGGATGACCTGGGATCGAATACGGGCTGTGATACTTAGCACCACACCCAGAAATAACTGGCTGTGTAACCTTGAGCAAGTTACTTAACCCCAATTGCTTAAAAAAAAAAAGGTATAGGCCATCAAATAACTCTTTGGGTATAATTCTAGATTGTTCTCCAAAATGATTGGATCAGTTCACAATTCCACTAAAAATGAATATGTCCCAATTTTTCCACATTTTTTTACTTCTCCCTTCAATCATTTTAGCCAATCTTAACAGTGTAAAATGATATATAAAGGTTGCTTTAATTTGCATTTTTTTCTAATCAATAATGATTTGAGCATTTTTTCATATGACTAAAAATTGTTTTGATTTCTTTATCTAAAATCTCCCTATTCATATCCCATGACCATTTACCAATTGGGGAATGACTTATATTCTTAAAGATTTTATAAAGTTCTTTATATATTTATCTGAGAATCTGTCTATAAAAATTATTTTCCAAATTTTCTGCTTTCCTTCTGACGTTAGCTACATTTGTTTTATTTGTATTTTTTTTTAAATTTAATGCACTTGAAATTATTCATTCTACTCATCACTCTGCTTTCTATGTCTTGTTTATTCATAAATTGTTTGCCTGTTCATAAGTCTGAACAGCAATATGTTCCATGTTCTTCAAATTTTCTTGTAATAAAGTCTTTTTAGGTCATGTATACATTTTGATCTTACCTTGGTAAATGTTATAGGATATTGTTCTATTCCAAATTTCTGCCATACTATTTTCCAGTTTTCCCAATAATTTTTACCAAATAATGTCATTTTTATCCCCAAATCTTGTCTTTATACTTGTCAAATGCAAGGCTACTATATTTCTTTGGTGCAGTAAATTGTATGTCTACTCTGTTCCACTGATGTACCTTTCTATTTCTTAGACAGCTTTCTTAATGGTATTCTCTCACTTAACTCCTGGGTTAAAGAGTCATAAAGAGCAAGCTATCATCACAGCAAGTTGGCATTCCTCTGCCTCTAGCCTTCTGTTTCCTTCTCTGTTGGCAATTAAGATGATCTGAAAAGTTTACTTACTAATGAGCAACGGAACATCCTGCTTTGAATTCCGATGCATGTTCCTCCTCCTAAATGAGAAAATTATTTTAAATACCTCATTTAGTGGAAATGAATCAGTCAGATATACCCAGGAAAACAGGAGCCCTATAATGTGGAGTTTTGCAGGAGACTTCTCTTTCTTCCACAATCAGGTTGGCCTCCTGTTGGGAGTCAATGAAGACTTAGCTGCTTCTTGGTTCATAGATCAGAGATCTAGAGTCAGAAGGGACCACAGAGGTATTTAGTCCAATTTTGTAGATCAGTGAGGAAATCTGAGCTCCAGGGGCATTAAGGGACTTAGCCAATGTCACACAGGTAGTGAGGTGAAATTTGATCCCAGGTCATCTGAGTCCAATCAGTGCTCCCTACATCCCCTTATTACATTGCTACATCCAGATAGGTCTCTGATATCAGCTCAAGGGATGGGTACACCTGGTCTGTCAGAGAGAGAGAAAATGCTTCCTCTGCTTCCCTAAAATATTTGTCCAGGGTATCAATGCCTTTTAATCAAAATTTTTGATTTGGAGAAGCAGTATGATATGTGACAAAACCTCTGGATTATAAAGTAGGAGCCTAGCATTTGAGTTCTAATCTTGAAAGGAAGCAGCTGTGTCAACTGGGAAAACAATTTCAAGGTACAGAAGCAAATTCTTCATATCCTTTAAATCAGCAACTATTGCTGTTCTTCATCCTGTGTATTCAAAGAAAACCAGTGACATCATGATGTTGGGTCACGGTGCTTGACTATGACTGATCAGTCCAATATGAGCTTGGAAGACTCTACTACAGGTCACACACAAATAGTCCATTTGAACACTTGGGATGGAGATGTCTTTGGATTTGTTAATCACACATTTTCTTTGTGCTACTGAGATTCTGCTTTTCTCATAGAACATAATTCCTTCTTCAATGAGGACATGTCATGTTATGTGGTCCTGTGCCAGTATCTCCCATGTCTCAAAATTGATACCTCAGTTCTTCAAATACCTACAGTGTGGGCGTAGAAATCAAACAAAGTAGAAGGAAAGGTCTTAGAAGGTAACTCAACTGATCTCAAAGGGTCATTTTTCTGAGGTATAAAATGGGCATTCAACCATTCCTCAACAGATCTCCCCCCCCCCTTCTATTTTCAGAATTTAGGAAAGGGATGGTTTGTCTTGTTTTTTTTCCTACAATAAAAATGTTGCTACAAATATTTGATATAAAAGCCTTTGTGCTTTTCTCCTCCTGGTTGGGATTTAGGGACAGTTTCTATGCTCATTAGTGATGTTCCTGGATCAAGGGGTATGAAGGATAGAGTGACATTTTTCTCATAATGCCAATTGTTTTCCAAAATGATTGAAACAATTTACAATTCCTCCAACTATGCCTGACTTCTAGAACCCCATTTTTAATTCTTTTTAATAATTATAAGGTTGTATTCCTATAATCAAACACCTTCATTTTACAGAATATGAAACTGAGTCTGAAACATGGTAAGTTATTTACCCAATTTCACACAGGTAGTAAATATATGAGGTAGCTTTTGAACATAGTTGTTTGTTTCTTCTGATACAAAGTCTGACACTTTATCCCTTATCCTATACTAACCTCATAAAAAAAAACTTTTTCAAAGTAAATTAAAACTTAGCAAATTGTGTTGGATTATATAAATGTAAGTCGTTACTGTGGCTTAATGAAGAAGGCAAGAATAAATAAATGAATTCTAGAGCCCTTACCTATTCTGATACTGTTTTCTATGTTCTCCTCATTGCCTTTTTGAGCCTCTTTTGCCATTTGAGTTAGTCTATTTTTAAGGTGTTATTTTCTTTAGTCAGGTTGCTGACTCTCATTTCATAATTTTCTTGCATCGTTCTCATTTCTCTTCCCAATTTTTCCTCCACTTCTCTTATTTGCTTTTCAAAATCTTTCTTAAGGTCCTCTATTGCCTGTATACCAGCTCATATTTTTCTTGGAAGCTTTTGGTGCAGGAGTTCTGACTTCACTGTTTTCCTCCTGTTCCATGCTTTGCTCCTTATTGTCCCCAAAATAGGAGTGTAAAGTTGGGTTGTTCTGTTTACTTTCCTTCCCTCATTTGCTCATGTTGCCACTCAATCACTTGACTTTTGGGCTTTTTGCCACAGTAGGACTCTGCTACCAGACAGGGGAGCTTCATACCAAACGCTGGGGTTTTCTCAGCTGTGGAAGGTATTAATTGGGTGCCCTCTCTGAATCCTCCACATACTCTGGCAACCTGGTCGCGCACCCTAGGACCTCCACCTTAGACCACAATCCAGATCCAAGCAGGTGAAAGCAAGAGCGATTACCCCTAAGACTGGTCTCTTGGTCCCCTTACAATCTGCAGACCAGGAGCTGAAGCTGCCATGTGGCTGCAGCTGCAGAGCCAGGGTGCCTCAGCCTCTACTCACCTGGGGGCAAAAGCCAATGTACTCCCAACTACTGGATCCCGAAGTCCACACTGCATTGACCTCTTACTGTGTACTTAGCATCTATGTGTTGATAATTCTGGAAACCACCACACCTGCTGGTGATCTGAATTCCCTCCAGCCAGTGGCTGGTCAGGCCCACCCTGGGGCTAAAACCTCCACATAGGGCTTGGGTCAGCTCCTAGTGTGCACTGCACTGGCTGCTTGCTGCCAGCTGGCTGGGCTGTCCTCAGCAGTAGGTTAGCTTCTCTGTGCCATTTTGTGGGTTTGTAGCTCCAAAGTTTCTTCAGAGTCACCTTTTACATGAATTGGAGGAGGTGAGAGTCTGAGCCCTCCGCCTTCTTGACTCTGCCCATTTTCTATGTTCTAAGGCTCCCTCTAGCTCTAAGAATTTCATAGTTCTATTTTTGTGTTTTATTTGGGTACTTACAAAAGGGATTTTAATAGGTAAGAAAAATAAAAGAATGGAACCATGGAAGTCAGGTACAGTAATGCATCATCTTGTCATTTCTGAAATGGCCCAACCAAATCTTTTGGGAGGGTTATTATAAAATCCATTAAACTTTCCTTAGCCATTGTCCATCTGATCCCACTATTAGGCATAGACCCCAAGAAAGTCAAAGACAGAAAGGCTTTTTATATGTCAAATATTTGTAGTGACATTTGGGGAAGGAGAAGGGGAGACAGAAAAATCTGGAAATGAAGTGAATGTTCAATCAATTGGAAGATGGCTGAACAAATTTTTGCATATAAATGCAACAGAACACTACGATGCAATAAGAAATTTGATTTTGAGGAATTCAGAGAAATGAGAAAAGATGACAAACTTATATAGAATGATATGTACAGAGAAAGGCCAACAGTATATACGATCATCCAATCACCAAGATTTTATTGAGTGCCTTCTATGTGGTGAAACAAATACAAAAGTAAAATTGTCCTTGACCTCAAATGATTTTCTATTGCACTAAAGAAAGGGAAAAGAGGAGACAGCGGATGGAAATAAGCTAGAGAAAAAGGATGAGAGAGAGGAGAAGGAAGAGGAAAGGAGAAATGAAGAGGGGAGGGTAGATGACAAGGAGGTAGAGAAGGATAACAAGGAGGGAGAGAAGGAAAAGGAGTTGGAGGAAGAAGAGGAAGAAAACAGTAACAACAGAGGTGCAATAACATTCGCAACAGTAACATCTGCATAAAAACGTCTCAGGATATTAGCAATTTTTATTAGCTACCACTTACTGAGTCAGTCACTTCTCCCTTACTACTCTGAGACCCTCAGCACACACATAAATGTGCCCCTCCATCTTTGGTCTTAAAGTAAATGAAGAAACAAAACTTAGTACATTTCTCCTCCAAAAACAGGAGGAAAGACAGCTCTGATGCCAGTGTGCTCTCTATCCACAAACGTGTCTGCTGCTCCATCAGCACACACTGGTTTGCTGGCACAATATTCCAGGGCCCAACATTACCCTAGCCCCCTAAATGTTGAAACAGAGGCTTTCCACATTGACACATCTGTCTCTCGAACTAATCTTCTATCTACCAATACTGAAAGTCCTTGGAAAGTGATGCTAACATCAGTGGGATAAAAAGTAATCAGGAAAACAGACATCTGGAAAGCAGTAAAATTTGGAAAGAAATAAAAGAGATGTAAGAAATCCAGGCATACAGGGCAGTGTTTTCTTCTTGTGTTGGACACCAATCCTCTGGTCTAAAGATTACAAAATAATACTCCTGATCACATAGCAACTAATCTCTGAAATAACCAATGTTTGTGAGACTATAGCTTCTTTATGGCATGAAATTCTGGGCATTTCTAGTACCATTTTACATTTGGCTATTCTAGACACTCTAGATTCCTCTCAGTAAAAGCCTGTTGAATACATCTTTTGTCTAGCAACACCTCCTGCCTACTCCCTGAAATTTAACATTACTACAATTCTTTTCCCACTCTCCACATCCTCTGCGTGATAAACCATTGAAAATACCCACTACCGGGGCGGCCAGGTAACACAGCGAGTAAGAGCACCGGCTCCAGTGTTGAGAAGACCTGGAGATCGAATCCTGGGCTCAGACACTTAGCACCCACCCAGAAACACCTGGCCGTGTAACCTTGAGCTAGTTACTTAACCCCAATTGCTTAGGGGTGGCCAGGTGGCTCAGCGAGTAAGAGCACTGGCTCCAGTGTTGGGATGACCTGGATCAAATCCGGGCTCAGATACTCAGCACCACACCCAGAAATAATAACTGGCTGTGTAACCTTGAGCAAGTTACTTAACCCCAATTGCTTTAAAAAAAAAAAAGAAAATGCCCACTACCTTCATATAGGAAGCATGATCCACTTTTGGAGGGTCATGGAGAACATACATTATTATTTTTATTTATTTAAATAAATTTTCATTGATGCCTTCCATTTTTTACAGCATCATAGTCATTCAAATTACCTATCCTTCCCCTTCCAGAAAGACATTTCATGTAACAAAAATTATTTTTAAAAAGAAAAAGAGGAAAAAATTGGCACAAGTTATCAATATATTTAAAATGTCTGACATGTGTAATGCTTTACACATCTTTTGCATAAACAGGTATAACATCTGTAGCCATCACACTTCCACAAAGGGTACACTGAGGGTCTCTTCTCATCTCTTTATCTGAGTCATACTTGATTTTTATATTTTCTTAACTTCACTTTTGATTTTGTGCATATGTGCACATGTGTGGTTATCTCCATTTCTACTGTTCTTGTTATTCTGTATATTGTTTTTTGGTTCTTCTTATTTTGTTCTGTTTCTCTTCATGTAGCTCTCTCTATGCTTTTCTGTATTCATTGCAAACATCATTTCTTATAGCACAGTAATATCTCATTACATTCATGAACCACAATTTGTTTAGCAATGCTCCAATAGCTGAGTATCTGTTTTGTTTCTGATTCTTTACTATCACAAAAAGTGCTTCTACAAATATTTTGGTGTACATAGATATTTCCTTCTTATTGATGACTTCTTTGGGACATAAGTCCCATAATGAAGTCTCTGATTCAAAGGATATGCACATAACAGTCATCTAATTTGCATAATTTCAATTTGCTTTCCAAATGGTTGTGCAATTTAACAGATACACCAACTATGTAATAGTTTGACTACCATTCCACAATTCCTCCAATATTGTTTGTTGCCTTTTTTGTTATTTATGTGAATTTGCTGAGTGTAAGATGAAACATCAAGGTTATGTTGATTTGCATTTCTTCTATGCTTTGAGTATTTTTTTCATGTAATTGTGAATACTTTGAAATTCTTCATGTAAGAACTGTTCCTATCATTTGAGCACTTGTCTATTACTAAATCTTATTAAAGAATTTCAATTCAAAGATTTTCCCCCATTTGACCACTTCTTTTCTTACCCTAGGTGCATTAATTTTGTCTGACAGAATCTTGGCAGTATCATATAATCAGAGTTATCTATTTTATCTCTTGTAATTGCTTCTAACACTTGTTTGGTTATGACTACATCTCCTGCCCACTACAGTGAGAAGTATATGATCTGCTTCTTTGCTAATTTTAATAGTTTAATATTTACTATTAAAAGTCAGTATCCATTAATAATTATTGGAGAATTTGGTGTAATGTGTTGGTCTAAGTGTAATTTCTACCATACTGTTTTCCACTTTTCCTAATAGTTCCTATCAAATAAGGAATTTTAATCTGGATAATTTATGTTTTCTGCTTTACTAAGCATGAGATTAATAAGTGGCATTCTTTCTGATTCTCCCTTGTCTAGTGTGTTCAATTAATCTGTCTATTTATTGGCAACCAATAATATAGTTTTGATGACTGCTATTTCATAATATAGTTTGGAGGTTGGAAATGTTATTCCCTTTTTTATTAATACTTCTTTTAAACAGTTCCTTTGATATTCTGTATATTTTAATGGGTTTTATTATTTTAGGAAGTTCTATAGAGTATCCCCTTTGTTGTTTGATTGGAATAGCAATAAAAATATAATTTTCTTTTGGTAGCATTGTGATTTCTTTTAGGTTGGTGTAACCTAGCCATGTTCACTGAATATTCCTTCAGTCATTTAAGTTCTTTATTTTTAAAAGAATACTTTATATTTCAAAGTATATAATCTTTTTGTGTACTTTAGAAGAATGATTCCCATTTATTTTAAGCCTTCTGTAGTTATTTGAAACCGGATTTCCCTTTCTAATATTGCTTCTTGGGTTTTGTATACAGAAATATTAACTTTTAACAGTTTATTTTGTAGCATGTTGTTTTGTTGAAGTCATGTCAGGTATGGATGTAAAGAAGTCAAAGACAGAAAAAAAGACCCCAGAAAGTAATTAAATTTGTTAGAAAGTATCGTCTTCCTCAGGTATAAAATGGGCAAAATAATGACACTTTCTATACCACAGATTCTCATTCCCCTCCCCTTTTTTTGCCATGATTTGGGGAAGGGGGAGGGAGATGGCTTTTGTTTTTTTTTTATAATAAAAAATGTTATAAATTTCATTATATATGGGTCTTGTGGGAGGGGAAGAAGTGTGTCCATAGTCATTAATTATATTCCCAGATCAAAAAGTATGAAGGATTAATTAATTTTTTTCTACAATTCCTAATTGTTTTCTAAAATGTTTCAAACTTTTTTTGATTGTTGAATGGTCATATTTTGTCCCATATGGTTACATTCAAATGTGCAGGATGGGTCATTTTGGACTATAAACAGAGCTCTGTTGCTCTTTGGAATGAATTTTTTTTTATTCCCTCCTTTTTCTAGTGGATGTGGAATATTCTTGTATTATTGAATTATTTCCCTTATATTTGAATGTCTTTCTCCAGGTTGCTTAAATAATTTATTGCTGAATTGAATTGGTCAATTTAACCATTGTGTATCTTGGAGTTTGGAGTCTTGGATTCTCTCTGGAGGTGATTTATGAATTCTTTCAATAAGTATTTTTTTTCCTGTTTAGAAGTTCTAAACAATTTTTTGTACCATTTCTTACATTATGGTGCTCAGATTTTTTTACTTGCATTCTTCTAGGATAGCTACAACACTTAGATTGTCTCTATACTCCTATCTTTGAAATTAGAATATTGTTGGTAGCATATTTTTAATGTTATTTTTTTGTTTCACCTCTTCTAGAATTCCTTTCAATTTTTACATTTACAATCTGGATCAATTATTGTGAGATTTTCCATAGCAGATTTAAGTCTCTATCCTGCTAAATTCTATTTTTGTTTTATGGGACATACATTCTGTTCTCATAATTCTTTTTTCTCTTTTAAACTACTTGGGAACATTATTTTGTGGTTCCATGTGTCCTCCAAATTCCAAAGGGTTGTCTCTACTCTTAGGTGCTGGATCTATATTTTTTCATAATATTTATTCACATATTCCCAAACTTACTAGATCTAAAAGCCATATTTCCTTCTACTGTTGATATTTTCTCTATTGATTTATATGTTTTTCAGGGTCTTTGAGCTTTCTTCTTCCTGAGATCTTTGGTAATTTCAGCCTTTCTTTCTCCTTATTTCCCCTCTTGCTCAAATTCTAATCTTCCCCTCTGATAACAATTTCCCTGAGTGTTGGATTTCTCTAAGTGACTCAGCCTCAGGGGGTGGAACCAAGATGGCAGAACTAGAAGCAGTAACTTTTCTAAGCTCCTCCATGAATTTGTCACTAAACTTTAAAAAGTGAATCTTTAGAGTGACACAATCCATTGGGAGACAGAGCATGGCAGATTCCCTGCCCAGGAAAGTTCCCACATAAGTCTGAACAGGGGGAGTACCTGGGGCTGCACCAGCACAGACCTGAGAGTAGACTACAGTAGAGTGAGAAGGGGCCTCAGCCAGCCAGCTGTCAGGTGCTGAGCCTGCCTGAGCTGTAGCCCAGGGGCATGAAGGTAGAAATCTGAAGTGGCCAGTCCACCCCTCCCCCACAGATTACTCTGTGAGCCTCAGGGTAACTCAGGGGAAACACTGAGAATCCTGGCCTTGGCCTCAGTCTAGAAACTCAGAGGCTACAGCACACAAAGTCAACAACTAGGACCTTAGCTCCCAGCCTGAGAAATCAGGAAATAGGAAATCACAATGGGAAAGAAGGAAGTTTAGAAGGGAAAAGCAAGAAAATAGATCAAAGCTTATTACAACCAAACACAGAGGACAACATGGACTCTACACTCACACCTGAGACCACAGAAGGAAATATGAACTGGTCTCAAGCCCAAAAGGCATTCTTGGAGGAGCTCAAGAAAGATTTTAAAGCCAAATTAGAGAGGTAGAAGACAAATTTAAACGTACAGTGACCAAATGGGAAAAAAAAATCTCACTGAAGACAACAAATCCTTAAAAAGTAATATTGGTGAACTGGGACAGGAGGTTCAAAATCTAACAGGAGGAAATGCCTCCCTAAAAAAGGATCTTCAAACACTGAGGAAAATAATTCACTGAAAATTAGAATTAGTTAAATCAAAGCTAAGGACTCTATGATGCATCAAGAGTCAGTCAAACAAAACATGAAGATTGAAAAATTAGAAGAAAATATAAAATATTTCACTGGAAAAACAACTGACCTGGAGAACAGATCCAGGAGAGATAACCTAAGAATTATTGGTCTACTGGTAATCCATGATGAGAAAATTATCCTGGACAACATCCTCTAAGAGAATGTTAAAGAAAAAAAACCGGTCCTTAAGTCCTAGAATCAAGGACTTAAAATAGTTATCAAAAGAATTCACTGGGGGTAGCTAGGTGGCACAATGAGCAGAGTGCCTGTCTGGAGTCAGGAGAACCCAAGTTCAGTTCTGGAGTCAGGAGAACCCGAGTTCAGTTCTGGCCTCAGACACTTAACACCGCCCGCCCCCTCCCCCCCCCACACACACACACCAACTAGCCGTGTAACTTTGGACAAGTTACTTAACCCCAATTGCCCTCCAAAAGGCAAAAAAAAGAAAAGAAAGAAAGAAAGAATTCACTGGACTCCTGAAAGAGATCCCAAAGAGAAAACTCCAAGAAATATAGTAGCCAAATTCCAGAATTACAAGGTCAAGGATAAAATACCACAAGCAGCCAAAAAGAAACAATCAAATATCATGGAACTACAGTCAGGATTACACAGGACCTAGCAGCTTCTACATTAAAAGATCAGAGGGATTGAAATTTGATGTTTCATAAGGCAAAAGAGCTAGGACTGCAACCAAGGATCAACTACCTGGCAAAACTTTCAGGAGAGTAGATGGTCATTTAATGAAATCAGGGACTTCCAGACTTTCATGATGAAAAAGCCAGAGCTCAATGGAAAATTTGATCTCCAACTACAAGACTCAAGAAAGATATAAAAAGGTAAACAAGGAAAACACACTCTCATACACACACATGCACAAACACACACATAACTTGGGATTTAATAAGAGAAAACTGTTTACATTCCTATATGAGAAGCTGATACCTGTCAATATTGAAATTTATATACTTATTGTGACTGCTAAAAGAGATATACATAAGAGAGCATGGGTATAAATGAACTAATCTGATGATAACAAAAAAAACTTATTAAGGGGTTCAAAGGGAATGTAATGGGAGAAAAGGAAAGGATGAGGCTGAAAAAGGTAAATTATGCCTCACAAAGAGGCATAAAAATGTGCTAGAGGGGAAGGAGAGAGGGAGATGAACATTATATGAATTTTACTCTGATTGGTTCTGGTTCAAAGAGGGATCAATATAACCAGTTAAGTTTAAGATTCTAATGCAAAAAAACAAAAACTCATTATAATAGAGTGAAAGGTAGGAGGGAGAGGACCACTGTATGAAATTTACTTTCATTTGTTTGGGGCCAAAGAGGGAATAACATACTCTGACAAGTATAAGAATCCATTGTGCCCTATGGGGAGTTGAAGGGGTAAAGAGGGGATAGGAAGGGGGGGGCAGTGGTTAGAAGGGAAGGAAATAGTAGTAAGGGGAAAGGGTAGGTAAAGGGGAGGTCGCAGGGAACGAATACTGAGGGAAGTGGTGGTCAAAAGGAAAACTCTTAAGGAAGGGAATGGAGAAGGAAAAAATTAAAAAAAAAACTAAACAGGGGAGGGAGTAGGGTGGAGGGAAAGACACAGATACTAATAATAACTGTGAATGTGAATGAGATGAACTTTCCCATAAAATGGACGTGGATAGCAGAATGAATTAAAACCAAAATCCTACGATATGCTGCCTACAAGAAACACATTTGAAACAAGGTTCAATATGTACAAGGTAAAGCTGTGTAAAAAATCTGAAGTAAAAAAAGCAGGGGCAGCATCTTTATCTCAGATAAAGCAAAAGCAAAAATTGATCTAATTAAAAGAGATAAGGAAGGAAACTATATCCTGCTAAAAGGAACCAACGAGAATGAAGCAACAGCCTTACTTAACATATATCCACCAAGTGGTACAGCATCCAAATTCCTAGAGGATAAGTTAAGAGAATTAGAGGAAGAAATGGATAGCAAAACTATACTAGTTGGTGACCTCAATCTTGTCCTCTCCGAACCTGATAAATCTAACCACAAAATAAACAAGAAAGAAGTTAAGGAGGCAAATAGAATTTTAGAGAGGCTAGATATGATAGCTCTCTGGGGGAAACTGAATGGAAATAAAAAGATCTCAGTGGTAGATGGCACATACACAAAAATTGACCATGTACTAGGGCATTAAAACCTCATAATTCAGTTTAGAAAGGCAGAAATATTGAAAGCATCATTCTCAGATCATGATGCAACAAAAATCAAATGCAATAAAGGGCCATGGAAAGACAGACTGAAAATTACTTGGAAACTGAATAATTTAATCCTAAAGAATGAGTGGATCAAACAAGAAATTATAGAAACAATCAGTAACTTCATTTAAGAGAATGACAATAATGAGACAACATACCAAAACTTGTGGGATGAAGCAAAGGCAGCTCTTAGGGGAAGTTTTATATCCCTGATTGCAAACAGTAATAATTTAGAGGGAATGAAGGTCAATGAATTGGTCATGCAATTGAAAAAACTAGAAAAAAACTAATTGAAAATCCCCAATTAAATACTAAATTAGAAATAATGAAAACCAAAGGAGAGATTAATAAAATAGAAATTAAGAAAACTATTGAATTAATAAATGAAACTAAGAGCTGATTTTATGAAAAAAACAATAAAATTGATAGACCCTTAGTCAATATGATAAAAAAAAGAGAGAAGAAAACCAAATTACAAGTATCAGAAATGAAAAGGGTGAATCTTCCTCCAATGAAGAGGAAATTAAAACAATAATTAGGAATTATTTTGCCCAATTGTATGGACATAAATTTGACAATCAGTGAAATGGATGAATATTTACAAAAATGTAAGTTGCCTAGATTAACTGAAGAGGAAGGAAATTGCTTAAATAACCCATATCAGAAAAAGAAATAGAACAAGCCATCAGCAAACTCCCTAGGAAAAAAATCTCCAGGGTCAGATGGATTTACTGGCAAATTCTATCAAACATTTGAAGAACAACTGATTCCAATACTCCACAAACTATCTGGGACACTTAGTGAAGAAGGAGTCCTACCAAATTATTTTTATGACACAAATACAGTACTGATATCTAAATCAGGAAGAGATAAAACAGAAAAAGAAAATTATAGACCAATTTTCCTCATGAATATAGATGCAAAAATTTTAAATAACATATTAGCAAAAAGACTATAGCAACTTATCACAAGAATAATACACTTTGAACAGGTAGGATTTATTCCAGGGATGCATGAATGGTTTAATATTAGGAAAACCAGCAGTATAATTGATCATATCAACAATAAAACTAGCAGAAACCATTTGAGAAACCATCTCAATTGAAGCAGAAAAGGCTTTTGACAAAATTCAACATCCATTCCTATTAAAAACACCAGAAAATATAGGAATAAATGGAGTCTTCCTTACAATAATAGGTAGCATCTGCCTAAAACCATCAGCAAGTATTATATGTAATAGGGACTATTAGAAATTAGAAGGATTTTCAATAAGATCAGGTGTGAAACAAGGATATCCACTATCACCCTTCTTTTCAATCTGGTACTAGAAATGTTAGCAGTAGCAATTAGGGAAGAAAAAAAAAATCAAAGGAATTAAATTAGGCAAAGAGACTAAATTATCACTTTTTGCCAATGATATGATGATATACTTAGAGAATCCTAGAGAATCAAGTAAAAAACTACTTGAGACAATAAATAAATTTTACAAAGTTGCAGGATATAAAAAAACCCACATAAATCATTGGCATTCCTTCATATTTCTAATGAAATCCAACAGCAAAAGGTAGAAAGAGAAATCCCATTTAAAGTCACTGTAGACATTATAAAATATTTGGGAATATACCTGCCAAAACAAACCCAGGACCTATATGAATGCAACTACAAAACACTTTTCACACAAATAAATTCAGATCTAACTAATTGAAAAAAAAATCATCAATTGCTCATGGCTGGGTCAAGCTAATATAATAAAAATGACTGTTTTACCTAATTTAAATCACATATTTAGTGCCATACTAATCAATCTACTAAATAATTACTTTATAGAGCTAGAAAGAAATAGTAACAAAATTCATTTGGAAGAACAAAAGGTCCAGAATATCAAGGGAATTAATGAAAAGAAATTCTAGGGAAGGTGGCCTAGCCATACCAGACTGTAATCTGTATTATAAAGAAGGAGTCATCAAAATTACTTGGTACTGGCTGAGGAATAGAGTAATGGATCAATGGGATAGATTGGGTACACAAGACTCAGCAGTCAATAACTATAGTAATCTACTGTTTGATAAACCCAAAGACCCCAGTTTTGGGGATAAGAGCTCACTATTTAGCAAAAACTGCTGGGAAAACTGAAATATAGTGTGGCAGAAACTGGGCATAGAAAATTATCTAACACTGTATAACAAAATCAAATCTAAATGGGTGCATGATCTAGGCATAAAGGCTGATACTGTAAGCAATCTGGGAAAGCAAGGAATAGTTTACTTGTCAGATTTATGGAGAGGGGAAGACTTTATGATGAAACAAGAATTAGAGAGCATTATAAAATTCAAAATAGATAATTCTGATCACATAAAATTGAAAAGTTTCTGTACAAACAAAGCCAATGTAACCAAGATTAAGAAGTGGGAAATTGGGAAAGAATTTTTCTACCAATGTCTCTGATAAAGGCCCCATTTCTAAAATATACAGAGAATTGAGCCAAATCTGTAAGAAGACAAGTCACTCCCCAATTGATAAATGGTCAAAGGATATGAACAGGCAGTTTTCAGAGGAAGAAATTAAAGATATCTATAAGCATATGAAAAAATGCTCTAAATTACTATTGATTAGAGAAATGCAAATCAAAACAACTCTGAGGTACCACATCTCACTGATCAGATTGGCTAAGATGACAAAACAGGGAAATGACAAATGCTGGAGAGGATGTGGGCAAATTGGAACACTCATGCATTACTGGTGGAGTTGTGAACTGATGCAACCATTCTGAAGAGCAATCTGGAACTATGCTCAGAGGCTTATAAGTAATTTCATACCCTTTTACCCAGCAATACCACTTCTAGGGTTGTAGCCCAAAGAGATCATAGAAGTGGGAGGAAGACCCATACGTTCAAAAAATATTTTATAGCAGCTCTTTTTGTGGTGGCAAAGAATTGGAAATTAAGGGGATGCCCATCAATTGGGAAATGGCTAAACAAGTTGTGGTATATGAATGTAATGAATACTCTTGTGCTATAAGAAATGAGGAGCAGATGGACTTCATATTTTCCTGGAGAAGCTTATACAAACTGATGCTGAGTGAGAAGAGCAGAACCAGGAGAAATCTGTACACAATTACATACACAACATATTTGTGATGACCAACTTTGATAGACTGGACTCTTCTCAGCAATGCAGGGTTATAAGTCAACCCCAAAAGACTCATGATGGAGAGAGATGTCTACATCCAGAGAAAGAACTGAGTTTGAATCCAGATTGAAGCAAACTACCTGATCTTTTTCTTTTTCTTGTTTGGTTTTGTTTCCTCTTTCCCCTTGTTCATTCCATCTGATGCAATCCTTTATAACCTGACTAATGTCTAATGTGAAACTATTTGCAGATCCTATACTTGATTATATGACATCTTAGGGTGGGAGAGGAAGGAGGGGGAGAAAATTTGAAACTCAAGGGATTGTGGAACTGAATCTTGTAAACTCAAAGTAAACAAACAAATTAATAAAGCAAAAAAAAAGACAAAAAAATCGATGACTCAGCCTCTTCACACACTGACTGGGCCATTCAAATTTCATCAACCTATGTCTCTACCACAGTTACTTTTGTGGGAACAAATATAGCCCCAGCTGGATGCTAGGCTCTTTCCCTCAGGCTTGCTGAAGTGTCACAACATCGTTCTCATATATGTTGCTCTGTCCTGTTCCTTCTGTTCCACAGTTCTCTGGCCTGGCACGTCAACACAGGTATACTGATACCTGTGCGACTGGGAGTCATTTCTGCTTCAGGAGGTTTGGGTCCCTGAAACTTCTAAAGAAAGGGAAGTAGACTGTGGAGTTGAACTCTATTTCAATCCCAGACACACATCCTATTCCCTTCCCTCTCTTCTTTCACTCTCCTGCAGAAATCTTTTGTAGCACAGAAAACTATACCAGTGTTAGCTGCTGAAGCCTTGGCAAATTTCCATAGCATAGAAACCAGAACTCCATAGCAATGGAAAAAAGAAGGGGGACTGTGGTGTGGAGTTCAGTTTTTTTTAGAAAGTCTATTGTTGAGCCTTTGGGTCAGCTAGTACAGCATTGCCATGGATAGCACAGTTGATAGTGCAGTGAGGGAGTGCTCTCTGAGCTCAGGTAGTTGTCAATTATGTTTTTGCCTTCTTTGAGGCTCTGGGTATCCTAGTCTATGGAGACAGCTAAGGTTGCTTTGTATTTGGCATATAATTTCTATTTTGAAGAAAATGGAGAAGTCTAGGTTCAGAGAAAATGTCTAGCCTTCCATATTGCTGGTCATGTGTGTCAGAGGTCAGTCATTAGGCAGTTAGGTGGCACAGTGAATAGAGCACTGACCCTGGAGTCAGGAGGACCTAAGTTCAAATCCGGCCTCAGACACTTAACACTTACTAGTTGTGTAACCTTGGGCAATTAACCCCAAATTCCCTGCCTTCCCCCTCCAAAAAGACAAAAAAAAAGTCAGTCATTAATTTCTTGTAAATATTTCAACTCTTTTCATATGCATATTTTGTGTCCCTGATTAGATAAGATGCACCACTGTATGTTAGAATACAAAGATACCTTAGATATAATCTCATCATATGATCATAGGTTTTAGAACTCATGGAGTCCTTAGGGATCATCTTCTCCAAGTGTCATTTTTTTTGGAAGGAGGAAAGTGAAGTTCAGTTGATATACCATACCTGGAGTCACACAACTAAAAAGCAGAAAAGTCAAGAAGCAAATTGATATTTTCTAGCTCTAGATTCCATCTTTCATGACCATACCACTATGCTCCTCACCCAACTGAGGAAACAGATCTAAAGTACCCAATTGGTTTTTCTTAAATCATATGGACAGCACCTAAACTTAAGTCAGGTCTCCTACTTTCTATTCCAGGGCTCTTTTCACTACAGCAAGTTATCTATCCACTGAGGATAAGAAGCATAACTTTTCCTTCTTTTTTTCTCCTCGAAGAATCCCAAAGTATCCACAGACACAAACAGGTTGCCCAAAACTCAGAAAATAGGTGGATGCACCCAAGATCTCACACATTTTGTTCTAAAACAACATTTTCCTCTGATTTTATCCAAACTGTCTGCCAACCGTTTTGTTGACTGTTTCAAGGAGAACAATCCTCTTACCTTCTCTTGAATCCTGGGCTGTGTGCCACCCCAGCTCTAACTGTGGCTGTGTGCAGACTGCATCTGGCAGGGATACATGGTGCAGGATGTTTGTGTAGCAGCCAGACCTCTAGGATGGAGAGGATTCGAACCATTAGTTTTAGGTATAAACAAGCAAAATATATTTTTTACATTAAGAAACCCCAAAGTTCTGAAATTATGTTAGAATAAAAAGAGTTTGATAGACACCATTTCAAGTGTAACCAAAAAAAGTGAGCTTGGCATCTGGATGTAAAATCCTCATCATTCATTTCCAAATAACAGCACATCTACTTCAATCTTGGCTCAAATTAATTGCACCATATTTAGGTAAAAGCAAACAATACAAAAATAACAATAGACAGACAATAAGACTAGATCACTGCACATCTCCAGGAAGAGAAAGAAGAGATTTCAAAATCATAGTTTTGAAAAATGTTCTTGTGATATATTTCATCCAACTTTTATCAGACAAGAATCTTTTCTAAAACATACCCAATAAGGGGTCACAATCTTTGTTTCAACTACCTTGGCAAGAAGACCAAAGAAGGAAAATCATCTCCCATCCAAGGTACCTCTTTTGATTTCGGCAAAACTCTAAAAGTGATAGACTTGGTCTGTTTTTTTCTTGTTTCCCTGTCCCAAAATGAAGTTTCTTTCTTTGCACTTTGTATCCATTTTCCCTAGTTCTGCTTTTGAGATGGCGTGTTGGATAGAGTTCTGGACTTGGGGTCAGGAAGACCAGATTTTGAATTCAGCCTTAGGTACTTGCTACCTGTGTAACCCTGGCTTCATTTCTATCAGTCTGTTTCTTTATCTGTAAAATGTATGTAATAAAAGCACATGCTTCATAGGATTTCTGTGAGGGTCAAATGAGCTAATATATGTAAGACGCTTCCAAATTCTTCAAGTGTCATATAAATGCTAGCTGTCATCATCTTTACCATTGTTATTATCACCCCCACCATCATCATCACCCCCACCATCGCCATTATCATCATCAACAATAATTCAAGTCCTTAAACGTGGCAGTTGTACCTTTTTCTTTAGCCAAAGCCTACCCAGATCATTTATGTAATACTAAAATGGCATGAAATTTAAGAATAATAATTTATAATATTTATGTAGTCCCTACAATGTTCCAGGCACTGTGTTAAATGCTTTATTATCCTTTCTGATCTTCACAAAAACCCTGGGATGTGAGTGCTATTAGTATCCCCATTTTACACATGAGGAAACTGAGGCAAACAGAAGTGAGGTGCCTTGTTCAGGATCACACAGCTATTAAGTGTCTGAGACTGTATTTGAACTCCGTTCTTCCTGCCACAACACCAAGCATACCAGAGCAGAATAGTGAGCTGAGGGGATAAGGAAAGCCCCAGGCAGAGATTGGTGCTTGAGCTAAGCCTTAAAGGGAAGCAGAGAATTCCTAAACATAGAAATAAAAAGCAGTACTTTCTGAAGAGTTGGAGGTAGAAGAAAGGATGGGGAGAGGCAATTTGCACAAAATGTCTTGCCCATGGCCACTTGGCTATGAAGCAGAGCAAGAACTGAAATTCAAGTTTGCTGATATTGAATTTGTAGCGGAAGGGTCATTGGTAGGTGGTGCTGATCCCCACCCCATTGCTACCCTCATGCTATTGCTCACTTGAAGAAATGAGGGATATCATCATACCATAAGGGCAATTTGGATCATTGCCACATTGCATAACAACTTTCTTTTACCTGGGAATGTAGATTCCAAAAAAAAAAAAAAAAAAGCCACCAAATCAAGATGTACAAAGGAGAAGGTCTATCAGGTCACATTTCCTCTTTTCTTGGTGACCTTTGGGCTGAGATGCTGGAACTAGATTGCATGCCAGGGTTGTTTGGTACATGGCAGGTGATAATCACAGTAAATTACAATCTATTCAATTGGCCAACATGCCATCCTGGGAACCCTGCTTTTTCTCCAATACTTTCTTCCCTCCAGCATAAAATGACCACACTTCAGGTACTTCCCATGGCTTTTAACAACCTTATATTCAGCCTGATTTTCCCAGAATTCAGCTGCACTTGCTATAGTTGAGCATTCCTCCTCTAACTGGCAGCTTTTGCTTTTCATCTTCATTGTTTTCAAATAGTTCCCAGCATCCATCCACTTTCTTTCACCCCTCACTTATTGTGAGTCTACAGCGCTATTACCAGTCCTTTGACTGGAATAAATATTCTGGCTGTCTGAAGAAGATACATATTGGATAGAATGTTAATCTTAGAATCCTGAGCCATAAAAGAGAGCATGTAGCATATGCAGAGGCCACATTTCAGTAACACCGTCTCTTTAGATGGCTAAACCAGGCTGAGAGTAACTGACAGACCTCAAAGCCTTTGGTGAGGGGATGGGTACCCCAAGCCCATGGAATTGGCAGATGAGAACAATTTGTTTTAATGGCCATGAAGATGGCTGAAGCAGGTACTGTGCAGTGCTTAAAACTTGGCCAGACACCAAAGAGGCCAAGGTCATCAACTGCCAGTAATCTTGACTTTTGTCTTGCTGCTGGACTTTGATGCGTCTGGGAGAGAGTGTGGGGCTGCCAACTCTGTGCAACTCTGCCTCACTTAAATTAAATTCATGCACAAGTCAAGATATCATCCATGAGGTCATTGGTCCTCTTTAAAAACAAAGGACAAACGATAAAAAATAACTTAGAATCAGGAAGACATAGTTTCAAATCCCATCTCTGATAAATATTATCTGTGTGAACCATAAACAAACCATTAAATCTTCCTGGGGTTCAGGTTCCTCATTTGTAAGATGCAGATAATAATGCCTTGCACTAAAATCTCATCAGTACCCTCAGCTGCTGGGACCCTTCTGATTGGAGGGAAGAGTGGACAGCTCTCCACAGAACATCTATTGAAAGAGAGTACTCATACCAGCCCTCTCTTTATTTCTCAACTGACTACACTCCTTTAGATTTGTCCACCATTTTTCTACACCAGATCGCTTCTATTCTCCCACTTTAGTCTTCCTTTAGTGTGCTAGTTTCCCACATTAGATTATAATCTCCTTGAGGGCAAGGACAGACAGTCTTTCTTTTTCATATTTTCAACCCCAGAATTTAGTATAGCATCTGTCACATGGTAGGTACGTAATGAACATTTGGGCAGTTAAGTGACACAGTGGATAAAGTGGTGGACCAGGGGTTAGGAAGACTCTTTTCATGAGTTCAAAACTGACCTCAGATACTTACTTTCTGTGTGACCCTTGGCAAGCCACTTAACCCTGTTTGCTTCAGTTTCCTCATCTATAAAATTAAGTGGAGAAAGAAATGGCAAACCACTCCAGTATCTTTGGCAAGAAACCCCCCCCAAAAAAAATCACTGTCAGGGGCATTATGAGGATGATTTGAGATGATGATTGCAATGCATTTTAGAAATAGCTATTAGTATTGTACAGAAATAGATGTTGTGTTATGTCCAATTTGACAGCAGGGCTTGTCTGACAGTGGAAGAAGCCACTGAGACCATCTTTGAGTGCAATTTTGTCAAGTTATAAATGAGGGAAATAAAGAGAATTCACAGAGAATTACATGACCTGCCCATGCCCATTCAGCTGGTAAAATAAAGAGCCAACCCTGGAGTTCGTGTCTTCTGACTCACTCCAGATACCCTGTGAGTTGCGTGACATGAAGATTAGGTTTTGTTTTGTTTTTTCTCATGACACTATGGAAACAGTTTTCCAAAATTTTATTTCAATAAACATTGATCAAGCATCAGCCATGAGCAATGATGATCTTGCTGCTGGGGACATATATGAAAAACAATAGCGTCTGGGGTGGCCAGGTAGCACAGCGAGTAAGAGCACCAGCTCCAGTGTTGAGAAGACCTGGAGATCGAATCCTGGGCTCAGACACTTAGCACCCACCCAGAAACACCTGGCCGTGTAACCTTGAGCAAGTTACTTAATCCCAATTGCTTAGAGGTGGCCAGGTGGCTCAGCAAGTAAGAGCACCGGCTCCAGTGTCAGGATGACCTGGATCAAATCCGGGCTCAGATACTCAGCACCACACCCAGAAATAACTGGCTGTGTAACCTTGAGCAAGTTACTTAACCCCGATTGCTTAAAAAAAAAAAAGAAAAACAATAGCGTCCTTGTTCTCAGATAAGGCAGATGTGGCATAAATAATGTAAGGAATGAATGAATGAATGAATGAATGAATGAATGAATGAATGAAAAAGCATTTATCATGCAGTTACTATGCGCTCAGTGATGGGGATATGAATACTAAACAGACTCCCTGTTTCCAAGCCACTTATATTCTGTTGCTGTTGTTGTTTGTCCTTTGTTTTTGGAGATGACCAATGACATCACAGGGAGAATAAATTGTTCTGATCCACACATTCCACTGGGGGAAGTCTTCACATACTTGATTGGGGTAGACATCCCCCTAACTAAGAGAGTGGTTTGAGTCCTATCGGTAACCTTCAACCTGAATTAGTCCATCTACCAAGATGGTTTTACTAGAGTGGTCACTAGTATGAGTAGTGACCAATTCCTTGGAGCCACAGATGAGAGTTGGGCAAGATGGGGACACCAGAGGTGGAAGTTATTGTTGCTGTTGAGTCATTTCAGTTGGGTCTAACTCTTCATGACTCCATTTGGGGGTTTCATTTAATTATCCAGCTCCTTTAACAGATGAGGAACTGAGGCAAATAGGGCTAAGTGACTTGCCAAGGGTCACACAGCTAGCAAATGTCTGAGGTCAGATTTGAAGTCAGGAAGATAAGTCTTCCCACCTTCAGGCACAGTGTTCTATCCATTTTTCCACCTGTCTACCCAAAGATAAATAAACAGAACTGAAAAGGGCTTGGAAAGTCCTCAAATCAGAGGTGCTAGTCCTTCCTGAATACCTCATATACCCCAACTTACTGTATGTGTGAGAGAGAGAGAGAAAGAGAAAGAGAGAGAGGAAGAGAGAGAGAGAGAGAGAGAGAAAGAGAGAGACAGAGAGAGAGAGAGACAGAGAGAGAGACAGAGAGAGAGAGAGAGAGACAGAGACAGAGACAGAGAGACAGAGACAGAGACAGAGGCAGAGAGAGAGAATTTTAAATAGAAGAATGAAGGCTTTCAAAAAAAAACCTGGGGGAAACCAGAAGGGAAATGGTAAGAGTGAAGTTTATTCCTGTTTCCATGTAATCATTTAATGAAGGCTTCTGTTCTAATACTAATTCATGTATGGTGGAGAGCATGGTTGGGGAAGAGAACATAACCCAGTTGGATGGGGAAATAGGGTACAGGCTGCCTAAGAGTGTTTCAAAGGAAAACTCCTCTCATCATATTAGCTAGAATTTTCCAGGATGATTTCTCTTGGTTACTGCCCACCTACATGTCTAACCTCTGCAGTACCCACAGAGTCATGTCTCTTGCCTCTCTGCCTACACTTTGTAGCACTCTCCACTGAATCTCATCTCTGAACATAATTAATGTTCCATTGGTCTCTTGTTGCATAACATGAACCAACAAAGTTGGAAATGACTGAGTGTCATATAATATTCAGGAAGCAAGGGAAAGGCTGACTCTTAGACACTTCTGGTTCTTCCCAGGCATTCTGGCAGATGTATCTAACGTGGGCAACTGAATTGTCTCAGAATTTGAGAAGAGAAGCATGACCCAAGTCTGCATGATGGTTAAAAAGAAGTTTCCCTGCCTTCATGATTCCAATTAGCATACAAGTAGAATTCCAATACTACAGGATTTAATAAATATTAAAAAGATTCTCTGGCTCATCCCTAATGCCCCCAATAGTCAATGCTTAATAAATAAATGTTGGTTGAGTGAATAGTTAATTTATTGAATGACTGAAAAGCATATTCCCCTCAGGCCAATACCTACAAATTCTGAATAAGATATGCTGTTCTTTAGGTTAAGGAATGTGAAAATACCAAAACCACTAGAAGAGTTCATGTGTTCACTAGCATAAACAATTTAGCACAATTGCCTATATGGCATCCTTCCCAAAAACAGTAAGAACAATTCCTAGAAGAATAAAATGTGTCATATCTAAAGATATATCGATGGGAAGTTGGCAAAAGAATAATTATTTTGAAGGGGAGAGTAGTCCTAGACCTCTGATTTTATTGGTCTAGTGAATTCTCAGGTTGGTGACTCCCTCCACCCAATCATGTCATCAATTCCTCTGTAATATCTTTGACTCTTCTCTCTCATTCACCTGAAAGTCTAATTGTTTGCAAAAACCTTTTGTCTCTAATTCTACAATATCTTTGACAATGTCTTCTCTCTACTTACACAGCCAAACCATAGTTCAATTCTTCATCATATCTTACCTGAAGTGACCATGTCACTCCTCTCCTTAAATAAAAATTTTGTTGTTCAGCAATTTTCAATAATCTGACCCTTCTTAACCCCTTTTGGGGTTTTCAGGGCAAAGATGCTGGAGTAGTTTGCCATTTTCTTCTCTAGCTCATTTTATAGATGGGGAAATTGAGACAAATACAGCTAAGTGACTTGCCCAGAATCACAGGGCAAGTAAGTGTCTTAGGCCAGAATTGAACTCAGAAAAAAAGAATCTTCCTGACTTCAGGTCTGAAACTCTATCCAGTACACCACCTAGTTACTCCCCCCAAAAAACTCTAGCAGTTCATTATTATCTATAGCGCTAAACATAAATTCTACTATAAGATAGGAAAGCCCTTTAAAATCTCTCCCCATCCTTCTAGCCTTGTGACATCACTCTCCTTTACTCATACTTCAGTCCAACCAAATTGACCTTACTCTTCCTCATTCATAACACTCCATTCCTTATCTCCATATCTTTGTCTTAGCTTGGTCCTTTCTTCCATGCCTAGAATGCACTCCCTCCTTATCTTGCATCTTAGAATCTCTGGCTTTCTTAAAAGCTCAGCTCAAGGATCAGATTCTGTATGCAACCTTTCCTTATCCTTCCCAGCTATTAGTTCCTGTATTCTGAATCCTATCACATCTATTTGTTTGTATATGTATCTGTGCATATATGTATATACACATATTTGTGTATGTGTATATTTGCATATATGTATGTGTATGTGAATATGTGAGCATGTGTATATGTGTGTTTGTGTACACACACACACACACACACACACACACACACCCCTCCTGGGTCATTGCCTTGTTGTGCTAAAGGGACTTGCATAGCTTAATGAAACTACTGAGCTATGTCCAGCAGGGTCACCCAAGATAAAGAGACTATAGCATAGAATTCTGACAAAAGGTGATCCACTGGAAAAGGAAATGGTAAACCACTCCACTATCTTTGCTAAGAAAATCCCATGGACACAGAAGGGCCTGGCATGCTATGGTCCACAGGGTCACAAAGAGTTAGACACAATTGAGCAACTCAACATCCATTTGTATATGCTGGACTTGGGTACACACATACTCACAGATACTCCTATATATGTGGGAGATGTATGTATGTGAATATATATGTATGTACATACATATATATAAATATTTGTAGTGTGTGTTTGCACACACACACACACACACATACACATGGAAGTAGATGTTGAGATACAGAGAGAGAGAATTAGATTTAGATATGGGATGTCCCTTTAAAAGATTGTTAGTTCCTTGATGGGAAGGACAGTTTCTCTTTTGTGTTTCTAATTCATTTCTGGCAGAGTATGTGACAAATTTTAACACCCAAAAATGCTTTATTTGTGATTGAACAATGTTAAAGGATTGCTTGGGGTCAATGAGTGGTTAAGTGACTTTTCCCATAGTCACACAACTACTCTGTGTTAGAAGTTAATAAGTCAATCAGTTGTCCAGTTAATAAGCGTATATTACGTACTTACTGTATGCCAGATAGTATGCCAAGGGATGGGGACAAAAATAAAGACAATATCATGGTCTCTGCCCTGAAGGAACTCATATCCTAATGGAAGGAAACACATTTCAAAAACTAGGCCTAGATGGCATATATTGTAGGGCATTAGGAAACACCTAAGGGAACCTGGAAAAGCCACTCTAACATATGTATTTTGAATTCTGGTTTTCCTAATTCTAAGTCTGGCCCTTGATGCCTTTCCAAACTGCTCCTTGGAGAAAGTTCCAAGGGCCTAAGGAAAAGTATCTAATAGAAATACTGCCCATTAAGGCACTGTAGTAGGAAGCCTTGAATGGCTAGGACAGAGGAGGGGGTTGCAGGGAGTGGGCTTTGGGGAGAGGGCAAGAAGGATGCAGGGGTGTTAAAAGTCAGGCTGTGAGAGTGCTAGAGACATACCTTATGCAATTCACCACTATCCCTCATCCTACCCAAATGTTCTCTCCTCTCTTATACAGAATTCTTACTAGGACGCTGTTACAAGTGTGAGTCAGCAGAAGACCTTGTAAAGCTAGCATTGTGGTTCTTCATGAATCCCACTGGTGCCTAGCACAGATTGTAAACTGGAGAGGTGCTTAATAAGAATGATTTGAATTGAATGAACTTGAACTGAAATTATCATCTCTGTATGGCAACCATTTTATATTAGATTATGGGCAGCAACATATCAAGATGATAAGACAAGAGGGCAGGATGGGGGCCAACATACAAGTGAAATATGAAGGTTAGACAAAGAATGCCTCAGAAATCAAGCACAAAAACAGAAATGATGAAGATACTTGTGTTTCAAGATCAATGCAAGGTAGGAGGTCCAAAATTCATATAGTTAACTCAAAGATCATAGGCTTATAAAATGCTAGGACTCAGAGACATGTATGATCAAGGATTAAAGATCTAAAGCAGGAAGGCACATCGGAGGCCATCTAGACCAACCCACTCATTTCTCAGGTAAGGAAATTGAGGTCCAGAGAGTATGACTTGCTTGCTCAAGATACCACAGGTCATAGATACTATATCTGGGAAGCTGCACCAGTACTTTAGCTTCAAATTCAGTCATTTCTACTATACCATGCTAGTTTTGAGATCATTTAGTGCAAATAAGAGACAATGCCATATACTAGAGAAAGTGTTAGACATAGAGACAGAAAGAACCTGATCCAAATCCTCATTAAACTCTCCAAGTCTCCATTACCTCATCTGCAAAATGGGGCTAAAATCAATAGTGGCTACCTCACCTAGTTGTTGTGAGGCTCAATGCACAGGAATAATTTTAGAAATTATAAAGTACTATACAGATGAAATCTATTTTTAAGAGAGGAAACTAAATCCCAGAGTGGCAAAGGAAGTGTCTTGCTAAAAGCCATACAGATTAAAGATGTATCTGCACTGGTACGTGACCCCACTTCCTCAGACTCTGTGTTCAGTGGCTGCTCATCTCCAGGAGCTGAAAGGTGAGATTCCGATGGATGGTCAAAAACTCAAAGAAATCAGCACACAGATATCTACAGAACCTGAAAGCACACAATGCAACGGTGGAAGGACATTTGTACACATATTCATGAGGCCTGTGTTCAAATCCCTTCTCTCCAGCAAGCTGGTGTCTTTGGGAAACTCTGCCCCAATCCAATCCATATGCAAGTCGAGATATCATCCATGATGTAATTGATGTTCTTTAAAAATGAAATACAAACAGTAATAGCAGCAGGCTACATGACATTGGATGAGGAATGACCTTGATCTATTGCTGTGACTAAAGGAATTCATCAAATAATCGGATGGGTTAGTCAGTGCTGAAAACAACTGGCTTTTCCAATTGACTGGCCTTCTTCATCTTCTTGAAGGGAACAAGAGAATGTGAAAAAGCGATCCTACTCATGAAGAATACTAAAGAAGCTCACTGACTCTCTACACTAGAGCTTAGCCTGACATTCCCAAACTCTGACCCCCTGCACAATGAAGTTGCTAACATCTAGTTGGTGTAATTTATTAGATTGGTGGACTAATAATATCTGACAGTCAACAGCATTTATTAAGAACTTATTATGTGTAAGTGCTAGAGATGCAAAGAAAAGTAAAGACAGTCCCTGCTCTCAAGGAGCTCACAATCCAATGGGGGAGACAATACACAAACAAATGTGCAAAAGTAGGTTTTCTGCAGGGTAAATTTGAGATAATCAATAGAGGGAAGACATCAATGTTAAGATAGATTGGGAGGGGGCAAGGCTTCCTGTAGGTAGGATTTTAGCTGGGACTTAAACAAAAGCCAAGAAAGCCAAAATACGGACATGAGCAGAAAGAACACTCCAGGTATTGGGGAGAACCTGAGAAAATGTCTATGTCAAGGTCATGGGGTTGATCCTCCTATACGGCCATTCTCTTTGAGGCCTCTAGGTAGTGAAGTGGATTGAATGTTGTCCTGCCTCAAATACTTACCACCTGTATTAACATAGACAGATCATTTTATCTCTTTAGGCCTGTTTCCTCATCAGTAAAATGAGAAGGTTGGCTTCAACTTCCTCTAAGATTCCTTTCAATTTTAAATATAATATGACCCTAACCCTAACCCTTATGACCCTCCCTCAAACTACGAGAGCTTGATGATCCTTCATACTGGGGCCTGGACCGACATCTCCACAACTGGACTGGAAAGGGTTAGGAAAGGAATAAAAGAGAATAGAGCTAAAGCAAAAAGAACTCTAAGTCCTTCTAGTCTAAGCCCCTCTATTATAGATGAGGAAATTGAGATCTACAAAAAGGAAGGGACCTGCCCAAGGTCACATATGTAATAAATAGAAGGGCTAAGATTTTAGATCATAAAATCTGCTTTGAAATGTTAGCTCTGGTAAAGCCAGTGTGAACTTGCTCATCACTGACCTGTGGGTTCATTTCCTTATCTGTGAAGAAAGACAAGATGACTTATTAGGTACCTTCCAGTCCTGTATTGGTCTGTTCATATGCTACAAACTTAATATGAGCCAATTATGTGATATAGCATCCAGTCAAGTTAATGTCACCACTTTGTATTAAGTGAAACAATGGACATCCAGGGGTGGAACCAAGATGGTGGAGTAGAGAAACACTAAGCTGAAGTCTCCCAACATTCCCCTCCAAACAAATTTAAAATAATGCCTCAATAAATTCTGGAGTGGAAGAGCCAATAAAAGATCACAGTGAGGATTTGTTCAAGTCCAAGATGGCTTAGAAAGTCTGAAAGAGAGGTCTGTGATACCAGGGAAGAAGCTGACTCAGAGTCAGCCGAAACACCAGTGGTGGGACTATGTGGTGGCAATAAAAGCACCAGCAGCTTCAGCAGTTCTCAACCCAGAGACAGTAAGGTGACCTGGCAACAGGTCGGAATGGAGATTACAGAGGACCCCTGTGCTGGCACTGGATGCAGAATCAGATGCTGGTTGGTATTTCCATTGCCTATGCTTACGTCATAGTTCAAAAATAGAGAAGAATACTTTTACTCAAAGGGGAGTAGAAGCTCTGAGGGGCAACTGTTTGGCAACTACATTGCTTATACTCACTTTGGGATCATAGTTTAAGGGCAGAGAGGAGCATATTCATTCAAGATAGAGTGGAAGAGATTGGGGAGGCACAGCCAAGATGGCAGAGTAGAGAAAGAGTCAGCTGAGCTCTCCCAAGTTCCCCTCCAAACAACTCTAAAATGACACCACAAATAGAATTCTGGAGCAGCAGAACCAGAAAAAGGTCTAGTGAAAGAAATTTCCATTCTAAGACAATTTCAAAGATTGGTGGAAAAGGTCTGTCTTATACAGGTAGTGGTCAGGAGGGCTTGGAGCACAAGGCACACTACACAGCACATGCCATGTTTCAACAAGCCAGCAATAGGCCTTGGAAATGTATGCATTGATGGCAACAGTCAGGTTCAGAGCTCTCAGCCCATGGATCTTTAAGGCGTCAAACAATTAATTGGAAGGAGACAGCAGAGAACCCTTTTCTGGGACGAGTTCAGGGTCCTGTTGCATTACCCATGTACATTTCTGGGTTGCATTCCCAGAGCCAAAAAGATCAATAGTACTCAGTGCCAGAGGAGAGCAGGGGCCCTGTTCAGAGTTCCAGGGCAGAGACTATAGTGTTTATGGTCATTCATAGGGGAGTAGGGACCCTGGTTTCAATTCCAAGACAGAGGGGATCACTAGCAATTGTGGCTGCAGGAGAAGAGAGAACCTGACCACAGTCCCAGGGCCAGGAAGAGTTCTAGCAGTAACGGCTACAGAGGAACAAGACACCTTCCTATGTAAAGACCAGAGAACAGAAGGTAGGTTGGGGAGGAGAGAGGGAGGGAAATTTTCAAGAAATAAATGAGAGTGACTCGAGAACATTATAAAAAGAGAATCAACAGCTTGATAAAAGAGACAAAGAAATACTGAAGAAAACAACACCTAAAAAACAGAATTGGCCAAATAATAAAAGGGGCATAGAAATTCACTGAGAGCTACCTTAAAAACAGAATTTTCCAAATGGAAAAAGAGGTATGAAAGCTCACTGAAGGAAATAATTCGTTAAAAATTAGAATTGGGCAAATGGAAGCTAATGACTCCATGAGAGACCAAGAAACAATAAAATAAAATCAAAGGAAAGGAAAGAAAAAATAGAATAAAATGTGAAATGTCTCATTGGAAAGCAGATTGAGGAGAGATAATTAAAGAGTTATTGAACTGTCTGAAATCTGCAATCAGGAAAATAAGAGCCTAGACATCATCTTTGAAGAAATTATTAATGAAAACTGCTCTAATATTCTAGAGCCAGAGGATAAGATAGAAACTGAAAGAATTTGCTCACCTCCTAAAAGAAATACCAAATATAAAACTCCAAGAATATTATACTCAAATTTCAGAGCTCCCAGGTCAAAGGGGAAATACTGTAATAAGCCAGAAAGAAACAATCATCACGGAGCCACGGTCAGGATCACACAAGATTTAGCAGCTTCCACATTAAAGGATCAAAGGGCTTGGAAGATGATATTCCAGAAGGCAAAGGAGCTAGGATTACAACCAAGAATAATGAATCCAGCAAGACTGAGCAAAATCCTTTAGAGGGAAATGAATATTTAATTAGAGAACTTTCAAGTTTTCCTGATGAAAAGACCAGAGCAGAAGACATCATTTGACTTTCAAATATAAGACTCAAGAGAAGCATGAAAAGGTAAATATGAAATAAATCATAAGGAATCAGTAAGGTTAAAATGTTTATATTACTATATTGAAAAATGATAATTATAATTTCTAATAACTTTGTTATTATTAGATAATTAGAGCATACATAGAAAGAGAGCATAGATATAAGTTAACTATACAATGGGATGGTCAAATGAGTTCTTAAGCCCCTAAATCTGGAACTTTGGATGTATCCAACACTAGATTACCATGGTCATTTATTACTGTGTGTTCTATAGTTAATCTACACTGATTATCACTCTATTTCTTAATCAGTACCAGATTGTTTCAATGATCAATGCTTTGTAATATAGTTTCCAATCTGGCACTGCTAGCTTGCCTTGCTTAAGAATTTTATTTTTATTATTGTTTCTTTTGACCTTTTGTTCTTTCAGATGAATTTTGTTACTATTTTTTCTAGCTCTATAAAATAATTATTTGGTGATCTGATTGGTATGTACAGAATAAGTAAATTAACCTAGGTAGAATTGTCATTTTTATTATGTTAACTCAGCCTCCTGGAGTCAGGAACACTCATCTTCCTGAATTCAAAGCTAGCCTCCAACATTTAATTAAGTACATGATCCTGGGCAAGTCACTTACTCCTGTTTGACTCAGTTTCCTCACCTGTAAAATGAGCTAGGAAGGAAATGTCAGACCACTCCAATATCTTTGCCAAGAAAATTCCAAATGGGTTCACAAAGCATTGGACATGACTGAAACAACTGAACAACAAATTTAGACTAAATATTAGGAAAAGCTGTTTAGAGTTGAAAGCTATCTACAAGTAGAAAGGCTGGTTCTGGAGAAAATAGGGTCCCCTTCTCTTAAATCTGTAGGCAAAGGCTTAAATAATCATTTGTTGGATGTGTTGTAGAGAGGAATATTTTTCTAGTTGCAGTTTTATTACAGTTGTATGGGATTTGGTGTTGGTTTCTTGGACTTTTCACTGGAGTATTAGAAACCTTAGGCCTAAGTTTCATTTTCCTAGAAATCACATGATTTAAGAGAAATGAAACTTGAGATATCCTCCTGCATAAGCTATTTTCATCTTTACTTTACCTCTAGTCAGCCCACCATCACCCCATGTACCATATTAGGAAAAGTAACTGCAAGAGCCAATCCTAAGTAAAGCTTTGCATAGACAGTAGTGTATGGGAGGGGTGAGTGGTCTTATGCCAATTTAACCCTGTTTCTGCTTCTGTACCCTGGCCTTCTTTCTCCGGGCATAATTCCAGTGACTGGACCACCCACTTCTTGTGAGATTCTAATAAAACTTTCTACCTTCACTTTGAGGTCTCCAAGTAGTCAATGTGGGTTAGGGTCTTCACACCCCACACAGTTTAGGGGCTCTCCAGGATTACGTGACTCGGTGGGGAATGACTATCACACCTATTTGGAGGCAGGCGCCCATGGGACACTTTGTTCCTGTGGTCTCCAAAGCAGGGTGGTGTTTCTCCTCTCTGCCGAGCAAAGTGCCCAAAGTGGAGAACCTCAGTGAAGGGGAAAGGGGAAAAGTGAAAGTGATGGATCTGGAGCTCCATGGATGGTGAGTTGATGAGCTCAGCAGTTGGAGAACTACACAGGTAAGAGAGTACCAAGTCAACTTCAAGAGTCTGGGAGCTCATTGGCTGGGTCAAGGGAGACTCAAGAGGAAGAGCCTCTCAAATTTATGTAGAGAGAAGGACTGTAGGCTCCAGTGGAAGGACTCATTGAGAGTGCTTTTGGGTGACTGCAGGCAGGCAGGCGACCTCCTGCTGGAGGGAGAGGAAGGGCCTCTCCCGTGAGAATGGGGAAAGCGCAGTCCAAACCCCAAGGAAATTCAGAGCAATATCAGGAAGTTCCAGCTAATAGTTCCTTAGGAAGTAGATTACAAAATTGGAATGAATTGCCAAATTATAAAGGGAAGAATAAGAAAAAAATGATCAAGTGAAACTGGCTTGAATATTCATTCTTTGTGTTTCTGTGTAAAGTGTCTGTCTGTGTAATTAACAACCTCTGTGTGTTCAAGGGCAGGAAGAAAGGATGGGCCAGTTTCCCCCTACACCTGGGGATCTGCACCTAGGTTATCTTAAAGCAAGTCTTGCCTGGCCTCCATTGATCTGGAGGCCAAGCAATTACATGATTACATGATTTGTGCTGAGGATTTCTGACAATCCTTTGTCAGTTTTTGGAACTTTCCTGTCAGTTTCTCTATCTGTTCTGTTTTTGTGTTGCTGTCTGAATGAGTGTGAGTGAGTAATGTAATATCCTATAAGGTTTAAACTGCAGCTGGACTGCTGGATATTTCTTTGGAATGTTGCTATCTCTTTCCCTCCTCCTCCCTTCTCCCACTGCTGAATGCAGGCTGGAGAGAGAGAGAGAGAGAGAGAGAGAGAGAGAGAGAGAGAGAGAGAGAGAGAGAGAGAGAGAGAGGTATTTTATATTGTTTAGGTTATATGATGGTAAATGCAAGTCAAAGAATATAGAAGAGGTGTCAGTTCAGAATTAGAAAGAAATAAGGTATGTGTGGTTTTAAAGGGGCTTTAATCAAAGTCTAACAGAAGGATGAGCAGACAGTAGGAAAAGCAAGAAAGTTTAAGCATGTAGCAAAGGAAGGAGCATGAGTAGGAAGTTAAGATAGGTATAAGTTATTTGCTATTGGAAAGTGTGACAGAAGTTTTAAGATTTTTAAAAACTCTCCAGTACAGAAAGGGACACCAGGGTCCCACTCACTCGACTGGCAGATTCAAAGCTCTCATTTTCAAAGAAGTTCTAAGGAGTGGACACATAAGTGAAATGTAGGGGAGTAAAAGTTAGATCAGCTAAGAGTGCTGAAGAATAGTAGGGAATTTGAGTTACCCTCCCCCACTTGAAAGCTATATTGAGGGGCCCTACTGGCAACAGCCCTGGGCCCCTGGGTACCCTAAAGCCCCCACCTCTAGGAATGCAGATGACCCTCTTCCCTTTCAAACCCCTGGGTCCACAACCAGATTCTACAACTGTGGGGAGAGAAAAGCCTCTGCACTTGGTAAGGCTATTTTTCTATCAATAATTTTTGTATGTGATGATTTGGAAATGCAATTAATGTCACTGTGTTATTATGGTATAAAAATTGAGTGACCATTGTGAGCCAGAAATGGTGTTAGATAAAGCAGTTTTCAATCTGAATTTTGTTGAAACTAAAAGATGGGAAAAAAGTTGTGTAAAATCAGCTATGTTACTTTACCAATTCTGTTAATCCTATTTTATAATGTTTATTTCATTTGAATTAGATTTTTATGTTATAGAATCTGATAATTTAAAGCTGTTATATTTGGGATACAAACAGGTAATAGTAGTAATAATAAACTTTTTGGAAGATATGAATGTGAATAGGTAATTGGAATAGTAAGAAAAGAAATAAATTTGTAGATATATATATATTTCCTTTCTGAGGACCAAGTGTATTAGAACTTAGAAATATATAGTTACATGATCAAAAGGTACATATTGTTATTTGGCATTAAGAAAGTGATTCACTGTATGTTACTGTTCAGTAAGGGGATGGTGGTGGAATCCACATCCTAGGGATTTTTATGCAACTGATATAATTGTAAAGGTGCTTGGTACAATGCCTGGTACAAAACATCAGTGCTATTTGAATATAAACTGTACAAGCTAAAACTTAATTGTTTCATGTTTGCTAATCTTATGTGGAATTTTCCTTAAGTGTGACTTTTATGCCAACGGTAATGCGATGAATGATTTTCTGTGCAAAGCAATTTGGAAATGACTAAATTAAGATCACCAGATTGGTAATTACCTGATTTTGGTTTCAAAGCATAAATTTAGGCACCTGATACTTATTTATGATATTGTTAATGGTAAACAGCTGCATTAAAATAAAGTTTCAGTTAAGATTGTGTAAACTTATGAGATTATTAATCAAGCTATTTGGAGTTATTGCATAAATCAAATATTTACAAAAGTATGCTCATGAAAGGTAATTATGTGATGAAAAGACCTGTGAAACCTCCTTGTATAAATGTTAATTATTTGGGAAAGATTTTATGACCAGAGAATTTAGGAATTGTTAATGATATCTGGATAAAATGTTTTGAAAAAGGGAAATATTCTTATGAAGAAATGTTTTATAAGATCTTTGGTATGAGATTACAGGGAACAGATTAGCAGACAAGAAAGTTAAGGAGGCTGCCCTGTCCATAGAATCTATGAAGATGTATGTGTTGAATCCCTAAGTCCCTAAGACAAAAGCAATACTTGTGTTCATAGAAGCTAAAAGGGAAAATTTAATTAAGTTTGGGAAGACTGAAATTGAGCAAGGCCATTGGTTATTGCTTGATGGGAGAGAAATGGTCAATCAACAAATCTGTGAAGTGTTTTATATGCAAGGAAGTAAACAAAAGGGTATTAAGAAAGGAGTGTGAGTATCCTGGCAGAAAAGCTAGGAAAGACAGACCCTGAGATTTGGAGAGTGGTGTTTATAGGTTCCAAAATAATAAAGTAGTTTCAGAAGTTTTATAGGAAAGACTGAGAACAAGATGAGAGAGACAAGGAAAATTTTATAATCCAGAATGGGGAAGCAATCTTATTAGTCCTGAGAAAGGAAGCAGGGAGAGAGGGACAGCAGGTAGAGGTCTGCCTATTAATGTATTGAGTATTATCTGTAGTGAATTGTTTATAATCAGAATGATTTGATGAAACTGCGGGAATTTGTTTTAATGTTAAAAACTAAAATTGTTAATTGATTACTATATGTGGAAAGAAAGAGACTGGATGAAAACTTTATTTTGACTAGTTCTGCTCATTCAGAACAGTCCTCCTGCATGTATGATGTTGCAAAACTGCCAAAGTGCCTAGAAATTATCTCTATCAGGCAAGGTCATTCAGCCTGGGAAAGTGAGCTTTTTTTAGTTGTGAAGCTCCTAAACAATAAACTTGACTTGCTGAGAAGCAGCAAAGTCGATGTACAAAAGATTAAAAATGATCTCTAACAATTGGCTTTACCAGGATGAGTTTTAAAAAATTGTGGAAGGAAAACTGAATAATCTGGATAATGGATTTAAAAGATCTAGAAGGATAAATAAAGGTTTGATTAGAAATATGGAAGGCAGAAAGATTTGAAACTTGATTTTATAATTGATAGCTCAATCATATTTGAGAAGAAAAAGAAATAAGGATACAAATGCAATATTGAATCATTATCCCATGGACTGAGATTGGGATTATAAAGTTACTGTAGAAAAGTTGTATCGGTGTATATGTAATGGGGTCCCAGTGTGTTTCAAAGTGTAATTGGGTATTAATGCAATTGACTGAATTAATTATTGGGATTAAATCGGACATACCTTTAGTTGAGAGAAAAGAAATTTTAGTGTGAGATCAGATTAAGCATAGTTCCAGGAAGATAGTGAAGCTTGGGAAGTAGATACAAATCTGTTACAGCAATAATTTACAATCCTGATGAGAGATTTAATTTTTATGAACAATAATAAATATAGAAATGAATACAGGTTATTTGAGGCTCACTTTTGATATGTTCCTTAACCAATGTGAGATTATAATCATATTTTAGACTGATTGTTGGAGCTTGTTATTTAAGATTTGATGGGACTGTTAACTGACTATTCCTCTGAGTCTAACTCCAGGTATGGATATTAAGAAAGGCTATCCAAGCTATCTGAGCCACTGATCCATGATGCCAGATCCGATGAGGTACAGGTATAGAAGTGTAATGGACAACAGAGAAAGCAAGACAGCAAAACCAATTATAATGTGATAGGAGTGTTTATTAAGCGGCTGGTGACTGCCTCTCAGAGGGAAAAACAGCAGTGAGCTTTCTGTTAGACATAATTTTATAGAAAATGTGGTTGCTAGCAACAGAGTATGTTTCTAAGGGGGTGCAGTGCCATTAGTATTGTTCCTATTGAAGCGAAGCCTTAGTATTGTTCCTACTGAAGTGAAGCGAAGCCATGATGCCTTAGCAAAGCCTTGGAATCTGTGGGAATCTGTGGCATGTTTCTAGCAACGCAGGTGAAACATTTCTTTACTATTGGGGCCTATTAGGTGGTTTCCAGTGAACCTAGTAGGGGTCCCCTCTAGCAGGTGTAAGGAGCATTGGTATATGATTTCTGGTGGTCATTTCAGAAGGCCTGTGAAGTATGGGTATGGAAGGTGGGGAGAATGACTTCCACATGAGCTGAGGTAGGATTCTCCTGACTCAACCCTCCCTGTGACACCTGGCATACTCTGAGCTTGGCTCAATGCAGATTGCAGCTTGGTATACATTTTGCCTGAAATTGACATTCTGAAGTTGGGAAAATGGTTCCCTCATTACAGTTGTGTCCCCATTCTTGGTGGCAAGTTTCAATAATCAAAAGTTTTGAAAACACAAAAACAAATCTATTAAAAACTTGATTATGGATCATCTTAAGTTATTCTAAGATAAAGCTATTAGGCTTAGAATTTAGCATAGGTATTCCTGTATAAGTCAGGGTCCTATAGTTCTTTGTAATAATGTGAAGACAAGTAGGTCAAGGATGGGTGGTAATATTATTCTGTTATTTAGTTAGTATCATACTTGTCTCAGCTTTCTTATAATTAGTCAGTGTTAAAAGGAGAATAGTTTCTGGACTACTTAGTAAAAATTTTAATTGTTGTAATTGTTAGCATAATGTAAATCCCTTAGTGAAATCTCATCCTCCTGGTGGAGGAATTAATAATGGATTAATGCAAAAATATAAGAAACTGGTTTTAATGTGCGATCATAACAATTGACCAAGACTCCAATTTTAATTTTGTAAGAATGATAAGGGGGGTGGGAGCCAAGATGGCAGAGTAGAAGCACGACTTCCCCTTGGCTCCTGCTTCCACCTTCCCTAATTCATGTAAAAAGGGGACTCTAAACAAACTTTGGAGCTGCAGAACCCACAAAATGACACAGAGAAGCTAACCTCCCGCTGAGGACAGCTCAGCAGGCTGGCAAGAATCGGCCAGAGCAGCACTCTGGGAGAAGAGCTGAGCCCCACGCTGAGGCTTTAGCCCCAGGGTGAGCCTGACCAGCCACCAGACAGAGGGACTCCAGATCAGCAGCAGCTGTGGACATTTCCAGATTTATCAACACATAGATGCAAAGGACAAAGTGAGAGGTCAGAGCAGTCTGGACTTTGGGACCAGTAAGTGGGAGTGAGTGGCTTTTTCCCCCTGGGGCTAGAAGCCATGAGACCCCAGCACAGCCAGCCAGCGCCACGTGGCAGCTTCAGCTCTTGGCCTGCAGAGTGTAGGGGGACCAACCACAAGTCTGAGGAGTAATCGTTCTTGCTTTAACCTTCTTGGATCTGGATTGCAGTCTAGGGTGGAGGTCCTGGGGTCTGTTTCTAGCTTGCCAGAGCATGAGGAGACCTCAGAGAGGGCACCCATATAATAACTCTGGCAGCTGAGAAAACCCCAGCATTTGGAATGAAAGCTCCCCTGTCTGGTGGCAGAGTCCTACTGTGGCAAAAAGCCCAGGGTCAAGTGACTGAGGGGCAACATGACCAGGCAAAGGAAACAAAGCAGACAGAAGATTCCAACATTACACTCCTATTTTGGGGACAAAAAAGAGCAAAGCATGGGACAGAAGGAAGACAGTGAAGTCAGAACCCCTGCACCAAAAGCTTCAAAGGAAAATACAAGCTGGTTACAGTCCATAGAGGACCTTAAGAAGGAGATAAGAGAAGTGGAGGAAAAATTGGGAAGAGAAATGAGAACTATGCAAGAAAATTATGAAATGAGAGTCAACAGTCTGACTGAGGAAAATAATACCTTAAAAAACAGACTGACTCAAATGGAAAAAGAGGCTCAAAAAGGCAATGAGGAGAAGAATGCCTTAAAAGTAAAATTTGCCAGATGGAAAAAGAATTTCAAAAGTTCAATGAGGAGAATCGTTGCTGCAGAATTAGATTGGAGCAATTGGAAGCTAATGACTTTACGAGAAATCAAGATGCTGTTAAACAGATCCAAACAAATGAAAGAATAGAGGCAATATGAAATATTGCATGGGGAAAACCACTGACCTGGAATATAGATCCAGGAGAGATTATTTAAAAATTATTGAACTACCCAAAAGCCATGATCAAAGTAAGAACCTAGAAATCATCCTCCAGGAAGTTCTCAAAGAAAACTGCCCTGAGGTTTTAGAACCAGAGGGCAAAATAGAGCTTGAAAGAATCCACCGATCACCTCCTAAAAAAGATCCCAAAAAGAAAACTCCTAGGAATATTATAGCCAGGTTCCAGAATTTCCAGATTAAGGAGAGAATATTACAAGCAGCCAGGAAGAAACAATTTGAATATTGTGGAAACACAATCAGTATAACCCAGAATCTGGCAGCTTCTACACTGAGGGATTGAAGGGCTTGGAATATGATATTCTGTAGGTCAAAGGAGCTGGGATTAAAACCAAGAGTCACGTACCCAGCAAAACTGAGTATCATGTTTCAGGGGAAAATATGATCATTCAGTGGAATAGAGGACTTTCAAGCATTCTTGCTGAAAAAACCAGAGTTGAAAAGAAAATTTGACATTCAGATACAAGAAGCATGAGAAGGTAAACAGGGAAAAGAAATCATAAGGAACTTGTCAAAGTTGAACTATTAACATTCCTACATGGAAAAACAATAATTGTAACTTATGAAACTTTTCTCAGTATTTGAAGGGAATAGAAATACATATATGTCTATATATGAGGGTATATGGGCATATGAATACATATATGTTTACAGGTACACATAGATAGAGGGCACAGGACCAATTTAATAGGAAGGGATGATACTTAAAAGGTAAAATTAAGAGGTGAGAGAGGAATATAATGAGAGGAGATGGGGAGAGACAGACTGGGCTAAACTATCTCATACCGAAGAGGCAAGGGAAAATGGTTACAATGGAGGGGAAGAATAGGCAGGCTAAAGGGAATGGGTCAACCTTATTCCCATTGAATATGGCTTGAGGAGGGAATGAAATATGCACTAAATAGGGTATCTCACCCTCCAGGAGAGTAGGGGGAGAAGGGGATGAGAGGGGGGATGATGGAAGGGAGGGCAGGCTGGGGGGGGAAGGAAGTTGGAAGCACCCACTTTTGAAAAGGTACAGGATCAAATTAGAGAATAGAACAAGTGGGAAGTGGGATAGGAGGGAGGGAAATATAGTCGGTCTTTTACAATATATCTACTATGTTATTGCTTTGCATTAGCCACACATGTACAACCTATACTAAACTGCTTTTCTTCCCAGTAAGGGTAGGTGACAAGGAAGGAAGGGAATGAATCTGGAATTCAAAGTTTTAAAATCAAATATTCAAATATGTGCATATGTATATATATGTGTGTGTGTGTGTATACTATTATTAATACTATTTTACATTAATTGGGAAATAAGACATACAGGCACTGAGGCATAGAGATCCACTGGAAAAGTCGAAAGGGGTATGGGAGAAAATGTGGGAGAGAGCAGATCGGAGGAGGGGATATCCTGTGGGACTGCCTATTTTGCGGCGGTGGGTAGGGGAAAAATGGGGAGAAAATTTGTAACTCAAAATCTGGCGGAAACAAATGATGTAAATCAGAAATTAATAAAGCATTAAAAATAAAGAATGATAAGGGTTCAGAATGGGTAATTTAAATTGGTTCCAACATTACTTTTGAAAGAAAGTGAATGAAAGAAGGCAGAAGAGAAAGAGCCTGGAATGCGATGCTGAGGATGGATGGATGGAAAACAATCAGAGGACTTCCGTCAGATGGTGTAACACTTCCAGACAACACTGTGAAAAGAGACTTTTGGACTTTTGAAGAGACAATTGTTAGTTACATGAATTCCTGTATGTATTCCATGCATGATCAAACTAGTCTCAAACATTGTTCAAGATGTTATTGCTAAAATGATAAGATTATACACAAAACGTCTGAAAGAGGTCAGGTTGATGGTGTTACGGAATAAAGGATGGGTACCTGTACCCACAATTACTCAAGATGAAGTGGGACCAACCAGAGACTTAGAAAGCCAATGTGAGGCCATGCTCAAGATGTGTGAAGAAAAAGAGTGTGAGAGAATATTAGATTATTTTAGTGAGAAACCATAGTAGGATAAAGAAAGGGGGGAACTGTATGGAATTTGGTGTATGGTTTGTCAGACTGCTCACTAGAGTATTAGAAACCTTAGGCCTAAGTTTTGTTTTCCTAGAAATCACATGATTTAAGAGAAATGAAACTTAAGATATCCTCCTGCATAAGCTGTTTTCATCTTTACCTCTAGTCAGTCCACCATCACCCCCATGTACCATATTAGGAAAAGTAACCACAAGAGCCAATCCTAAGTAAAGCTTTGCATAGACAGTACCGTATGGAAAGGGTGAGTGGTCTTATGCCTATTTAACCCTTTTTCTGCTTCTGTACCCTGGCCTCCTCTCTCTGGGTATAATTCCAGTGACTGGACCACCCGCTTCTTGTGAGATTTTAATAAAACTTTCTACCTTCACTTTGAGGTCTCCAAGTAGTCATTTTGGGTTAGGGTCTTCACACCCCACACACAATCACTAAATTTTGCTCTAAGCCCAAGATTCAGAGGGTTTTGTAAATAGATTGCAGACCTGGGTGTGAGAAGAACTGAGTTCAAATTCTAAAACGCACAAGTTCTGTGATCACTGGAAAGTCATTAAATGTCTTAGAGCTTCCTTTTCCTAACATACAAAATGAGAATGGAACTTAATACTATCTAAATCACAGGGTTTGTGGGGAGGAAACTTTAAAGACTTACACAAATGTAGCTTATTGTTATTATATTCTCTGACAAATGGCCCATCCAGCTGTGATGATTAGCCCAGCTAAAGCTTTATAAATGGTACTTTACCAAGCACATAATTAACTCCCTAACAGTAATAAACAACTCATTCATTCATTTAACAATCCCTTTTAAGTTTACTTACTGTACTTTTTAGAGCACTTTCTACCTTTGAGGTAGCTCCTGGTGTGGTGGACAAAGCAATGGGCCTGGGGTCAGGGAGACTTGAATTCAGATTCAGCCTCAGACACTTACTGGGTGTGTGGCACTGGGCAATTCATTTAATTTCTGATAGACTTGGTCTCTACAACTAACTGGCATCATAATAGCACCTACCTTTTACAGGGTTTTTGGAAGATCACAATTAGGTAATTTTATAAATGACTTAGCATAATGCCCAGTTCATATTAGGTACTTTTAAAAATACTCCCCTTCCCTCTATTTTACAAAGGAGGAACTGAAAGCTAAGAAAGGTGAATAACTTCCCCAAGGTGGCACAGCTTGCAGTGTTACAGATAGGATTTGAACCCAGACCTTCTGCTTTTAAGGGATCTTTACACAATACCTCATGGGGATTTTTTTTTTCTTTCCAATATAGTATGCTACTAAGTACAGGATTAACTTTCTTAATAGGACGCTGCTAAACACAGTAGTAAATTACCAAATGATACCCTACTAATAGTAATAACTTCCCAAATGGGACTGAGCCCAGGAGTAAATTACTAGTGGTTACTTAATAAATGACTTCCATCTCCAACTTGCTGTGGCACTAACAGAATTGCCTGAGGCAAAGAAAGACAAGGAGTGCTATTCCCTGTGGTCTCAACACTTGCTAAAACACACCCTCTTTTAAAACCCTTCTTTTCAATTGCTACCTGCTCTGCTTCAGTCTCTACCTGCCTATCATCACCACAAATCAGATCCATAAGTGGCTTTCACTTGAAGATAATGGTCTTTCATGCTGGAGATGAGTAGTAAATACATTTATGTGTTTTATTTATGTGAATTATGCTGCATAATATATGAGTTGAATATGACCCTGTGCAAGTTATTTAACTTGTTCCTTGAAAGAGATGGCCTCTACAATCTCTTCAAAATGTTCATCCTGTCCATGATCTTAGCTATAGGATGAGAGTGTCATCAGAGAAATCATCTAGCAAAGGACAGAGAGGCTCATCACCATCTGACTGGCCATTAGGTGATGAATTATTTTTACATGTTGGCCCATCAAACAAATAAAAATAAATAATGATCCTAAATTCATCCCACTTCCTCAGTGACAATCCACTGACAGAATGAAAGAATAGAGGGCAAAACGTACTAAAGATCATACAGCTGATGGACTGTCTAAAACATAAACTGTTCACTCTGACATCTGTCTCAAATTAGCAATGAGTTGAAACACTACGAGAGGAATGGAGCCATACCAATGTAAGTTGGGGGAACCTAACATCCCAATGAATCACAAAAAGCTCTATTGGATGGACTAAACAAATCAATCAATTATACATATAAATTAGGTTCAAACAAATAATTCATTAATTTAGGAGGAGCTAAATGTACGATTATCAGATAAAGACAAGATTATTGGGAAAAGAAGTTAAGATATTAAGTGTATGTGTATGTAATCTTTAAATGTAAAAAATACAAGACAAAAAAAAGAATACCACAAGGAAATGTTTTGCAATTGGCTGAAACAATAAGACTCACCCCTGGGCCTATGTACAAGCCACAAGCACATTCAAAACTGTACCTTCCAGCAGCTAATCAGTCAAGTGGTGTTTGGATTCAACTGACAAGGGATTCTTAAAAGGGAATTGCCCAGGGAGTTGTTAGGGAGGAGGAAAATCAAATCCTACACACACATTGACTAGGTAGTGACCTGGTGAAATCAGAAAGATCAAAAAAAGATCAAAAGATCCCATCAGTAGCAGTAACAATGTCCATCAACACCATTAGAAACATCCTTGGGACAGAAATCAATAATGGCATCATCTGTATCAGGATCTGAGAGTCATGTCGAGAACAAGTGAAAAAGTAGGTAAAGGAGGCTTCAGGATTACATGAGGGTACTTGTCAGTAAAGGCAGCAAAACGTTGCAGAAATGGGGAACTTAATGACTTCACAAAAGAAAAAAAAGTACTTCTAATAATGAAGAGCAATGATTTTGCCCTTTGGCCACATGGGCTTGCTAGGTTTGAGCCCACTCTCACTAGAAATTGTTTGTGTGCAAAAGGAGAGTGTTCTCCTGGTTTGGAAGATGTTGTAACAACTATCATTGCTGTACCTGCTTTGTAAATACCTTTTCCAAAAGTTAATCAAGTCTGGCTGATAATAAAGGACAAGCATACTGGTAGGGACCTCATGAACAAAAACACTAGAAATCTCAGCCTATTAGAGGAACCTTTAGAATCCTGAGGGAACATATGATCAGCTGACTTTGGGGACTTGACCTGCCAATGAAAGAAAGACTTGGGAAATTGGTCCAGAAGTGGTGCCACATCTCTTTTGACATTCTTATTATAATCTCAGGAGAGAGAAAGAAGATTCAGCTAAATCATGCAGAGATTCACAATCTTTCCTTGTAGAAATAAATAAAGGAGTTCAAAGGATCATAGGATAATAGATTGAGCACTGGAAGAGTCCTTAAAGGTCATCAAATTATTGGCCAAATGTTTAACTCATTTTCACAAATGAGCAATTATCAGAGATGATTTCCTTATGTGCACATGAGCTATAAGAAACATTTTAATGGGATTTAAATCTGCCCTACCTCTTAAAACTCATTATGAATGTAAACCAAAAGTCCTCCATAAACATTATTGGACCATTTGCTCATAGATCTGTTACAGAGGACAAAGTATCTGTGAATGATATGGACATGGCTTCCTAACAAGTAGACCTACTCAAAGATGAAATGTCAACCTTAAGGAGGTGAGGACTGAATGGCAACTTATTAAAAATAGTGTTTCTAGAGAGAATCCTTTTTTCAGGGGCAAGCTAGACTAAATGGACTTCTACATGTCTTAAAATTCTCAAATTCCATGATTCATTAGAGAGGTTCTACAAAAACTTCAACCAACTCTATCAAACCAAGCCAACAAGTACCTCTGACAGTCAATCAATTAATCAGCAACTGCTTATTAAGCAATTAGCACATATCAAGCACTTATCCTAAGTGCACAGTGTACAAAGAAAAGTCAAAAACAGTCCCTGATCTCAAAAGGACAAGAGTGATACCATGCTCTTAAATAGAAAAATACAAGATACATTAATAATAGAAGGAAGTAACCTTAAGGGGAAAGTCATTTCCACAATATGTTGAGCATATGGCAGGATGATGAGAGATATGTCTGAAAATATGGTTCTGAGATTAAGAAAGAAAATAATTCTAAGGGTTATAGGCCATTCAGAAACCTCCTGTCAAATAATTCAAAAAATTTATCATGCTCACCTTCTTCAAGAAGAAAAAGGTTGACATCAAATAGCATTTCAGTGTTTGAAAGATCTTTGATTTCATTTAGACAGATACTTCTTTCACTAACATAAATCACAACCCATCTATGACTTGGACTTGGACAGTTTATGTAGCAGAAAAGTTTAACACCTCATGGTCGTCTTGGTGATGAGATTCTAAGACTTGAGTCCAAAAAGGAAACCTCTGTAATTTGCTTGTTCTCTGTTGATAGACTCTTTAATAACCCAAGATCATCTCTATAACAGTATTAATCATGACAGTAAGATTGCTTAATAAATATTTAATAAATTTTAATAATAATATAATTTTATTATATTTTATATAATATATATCTTTATATAAATATTATATAATTATATTTATATAATGTTACATATAATTATAACAATAATAAAAATTTAAATGTTTAATAAAATATTGCAAAATGTGAAAATGATTGTCACTTAATAGACAGGAAGAGCCTAGTAACTATCGTAGGAATGGTTTCCAACTCATAGTAGCAACTGGTTAGATCTGAGGTCAAAATTTATAACAAATTACATGGATAAACATGAGAAAACACAGTCTAATAGACTTGAAACAATGCTGACTCTAAAAAGGAATGTATTCAAATTATATCCTGTTCTGGAACTCCAACCACTTCCCCTTTCTAGACAGCATAGAAAATAAGTTTATAAGGAGCCAGTATAAACTGGTGATAGCAGAACGTTAGATATTTCAAAGAGGAACCAAGAATTCACATACAAATCATTCCAAAGATTAAAGGAGTATAATTTGCAAACTATATTACATATTACAAAAATCACATCCTGGTAATATGTGCAGAATTAAGAGGAAGTCACATAGGCTTTGCTATCAGGATGTTTTGGTCCTATGATCTGTAAATCTCAGACAAATTCCATACATCAGCTGTAAGATCAGCAGATCACCAAAAGGTACTGCTAATTTTGAGAGGATGTGGACATGTTAACCTTAAAGTTTTAATGACAATTTTGAAATGATTTGGATATTTTAATGAATTAACCCAAGGTGGTGCCTTTAAGTTAGTCAGTTCTTTCAAAAACTCTATAAAAATGAGACCTAAGAATCCTGCCTCCCTGAGGATTCTTCTGTCTCCATCAAGTCCAAGTTGTTGAGTACTCCCTGCTCTAATGCTTTATTACACAAGCGATTATCTGCTGATCCCCTACTCCCTATCCTCTTCCCCACTGCTGCCTGACTTCCTCCCCCACCCTATTCCCTTTCCCCACACCATCTGCCTCTGCATTTCCCCCATCTTTTGCCATTTAGATCTATACTATTTGGGCTGTTTGCCCCTACACACTCTGTTCCTTATTTACAGCCCTATTTTCTGCTGCCATCATTATATTTCCTGGCAAGTACCCAAAGAACAAGACCTGCCTACTCCCATTTCAGAATTCCATAAATTAATTATCAGTTGAATGGGGTACAGAGATAAAAACAATAACACTCACTCTGTTTATCACCATTTCTCAGAGAAGTTTAATTGATGGTAAATAATTATGATTAGATGGCCCAATGTGGCTCCTTTTAGAAAGATTTGATCTCATCACTGAAGAGAAGGCAAGTGCAATACTGGTTTAGATTAGAAGTTCACTTTCAAAAACATTTTGAAGATGAATAGAGGAATATCGCAAAAGTTATCACATCAAAAAAACATGGAAAAGCAATCAAAAAGGCAAAACCAGCCAGCAAAAAGCTTAGCATAGAAGCCAAGAGCATTACATGTAAATAAATGTAAAGTGAAATAAGAGGGGCCAGAATTTCTATAGTCTTTTATTCTCATCATCAACGAGGACAGAACCACCATAAGTGAACATTAACACCCCAGTATGCAATATTCTATATGCGACAGTGGAAATGGCATTCAAGATAACAAAGTTACTAAGTGCCTGAACGTAACTGAATACAAATAGAAAGAAGCCATCCTAAAAGTAATACAATTTTAAAGGTACTCAGGATTAATTCTGAGAATAAATCAAAGAAGGTAATACTGCAATCTCAGGAGAGAATGTGACTCTCCTCCATATGAAAGCTGGGCTTATTCATTTATACCTTCCATAATATTCCCCCCCACACTCATCTTCCCCAAGTTCTTTTCTCAATCTATCAATTTTTTCTCTCATACTTCTGCAGTTTGTAACTTTATTCCATCTCCTTCTCTACAAGCCACAAACATGATCAAGTGTCCCCTAACCAAGACACAAACAAAAACTCTTTTTTCATTTTACCAGCCTGTAAATTTATCATCCTCTCTCTCTCTCTTTCCCTTTGTTGGCAAACTCTTAGAAAAAGACAGTAGCACTTAATGCTTTTTCCTCATTAGCCATTCAGCTCCCCAACCCCTAGAAAAAATAGTAACATTCACATCACTCTAGAGAAACATCTCTCCAGCATCACTAAGGATCTCCTTATCACCCAATCCAGTGGCCTTTTTGTCCTTATCTTCCTTGACCCCTCTGTGTCATTGAATTAGATGTGTCTTACTGATAGTCTCTTTGATTGGAATCCTTAACACCACATTCTTGCGGTTTCCCCTACCGAAAAAAAATCACTTTCTTTTTTCTTTTTATGATTTCCTATTATTCTCATAGACCTTAAATACATGATATTCTAAAGTTTCTATTATAATTCCCCTTCTCTGACTACCATCTCCCTCTTGGTAGTCTATTCATTCACATATTTTCAATGATCCCCTTTATATGGCTGACCCCAACATGTATATATCTCTTCAAAAAATCTCTTTATACTTCCAACCCCATATTTCCAACATTCTGTTTGATGTATCTGCTTTATTGTTCCGAAACTATCTTGAACTCACCGTGCCTAAAACTGGATTCATCACTCTACTCCAACAAGTACATAGGATAAAGAAAGGTATGTTGAAGAGACTGCTACACTTGGAGAAAGAGGGGCTGGATTTGAATCCTAAAACTGTTATCTCACCTTTCTAAGCCATGAATTTCTCATACAGAAATTAAGAGGGTTGGACTTTTTTAGTTCATAAAGTCCATTATAACTCTAATTAAATTTTTGATCCTAAATCTCTCCCCATTCTTCTATTATTTTGGTTCATAGTACCATAACCCTCCCAGTATCACAGATTCATAATCTAGGAGTCACTTTTGAAACTTGTCTTTCCCTCACTCTTCAGACCCATTCTGTTGACAAATCTTCTTACTGCTACATCTGTCATCCCTCTTACATATACTCCTTTCTTCTCCAACCCCACTGCTCCCATCACTCACTTCCTTATCAATTACCTCCTAGACTTTTATAATATGCATCTAATCATTCTCACTCTCTGCAGTCTACCCCCTCTCTAATTCATGTTTTCCACAATTATCGATATAATCTCCCCTGACAAACAGCCATAATTATGTCACTGCATATATCCAATTAGGTACTGAATTAAAACGGAATCACCAAATTTTACCTGGATATAAGTGTGCAGAGGAAAGGGATGAAAGATAGATTGTCCTAGAAAGACAATATCCCCAAAACAAAGTTAAACTAAAAACCTGGTTGTGTTTTGGTTGATTCTTGTCATGACTGCTGACACATATGCATAACAAAATCAGCAGAGTTAAGTATAAGGACATTGCATTATTGACTTCAATCTTACTCTTGCTTAGTTACTTGAACAGTCAAAGACAATTTGAGAACTAAATGAGTTTATGGTCCTATTCTTCTTCTTGTTTACTTGTTATAGTTGTGTTTAACCCTTTGTGACCCCATTTGAAGTTTTCGTGACATAGATACTGGAATGGTCTGTCATTTCCTTCTCCAGCTCATCTGACAGATGAAGAAACTGAAGCAAACAGGGTTAAGTGACTTGCACAGGATCACACAACTAGTAAGGGTCCAAGGCAAGATTTGAAATCAAGATGAGTCTTCCTGACTTCAGGTCCAGCACTCTACCCAGTGTGCTACCTCATACAACCCCTTTATGTGTATTTTAATATTACGATCTAGTCACTGAAAGGAGTTTTGTGGGGCATGAGCGCTTGCCAGGAGTAAAAAAAAAATTATTAAAAGAAAACTTTGCAATCCCTATTCAAAGAGTTGTCTGGAGCTTTAAACTTCAGATCAGTATCAGAAACAATCAAAAGAATGGACTTAATCTTAGCCTAGGAAACTCCCTGGCTTTTATAGGCTATGTGACTAGGTTTTGTGGCTCATAGTGCCAACAACTATATCTTAAAGAGTGCAGCCTACCTTTGCCAGGAAGAAATATTCTGGCCAACATGTCTTTGAAGATGGGAAAAGAGATCAATAAGTAGCCTGAAGAGCTAATGATGTTTGCTCTATATTCTAGTTGGAAGAAAAATTCCCTGTCTCTCTGTATCTTGAAATGATCAAGATTGATTCTGCTTCATTTTCATATTGATCCTATTTACAGCTAACTGATCTTGTTCTGTAACTGCTTTTGTCCTATAATTGCTTAAGTCATGGTTCTCTGTCTCTGAACTTAGGCCTGTAATAGGTTAAGTTTTGAAATCCTGTCCTCTAGGTTCTATTCCTTCACAATGAATTCTGTTACCTTGACATTAGAATACCTCACCCAGTATCTATACACCTTCAAGGTATCATTCAAGCAGGTTTGGTTTGCTATCCAAAAAGTCTGGACCATGGGTGGGGAATCTGCAGCCTCAAGGTCACATGTGTACCTCTAAGTCCTCAAGTACAGTCCTTTGACTGAACCCAAACTTCATGGAACAAATCCCCTTAATAAAAGGATTTGTTCAGTAAAACTTGGACTCAGTCAAAAGGCCACACACCTAAGGACCTAGAAGGCCACATGTGACCTCAAGGCTACAGATTCCACACCCCTGCACACTATCTTGTAGGTGGACTTAAGCAAAGAACACTTCTTAGTCACAAGTGGGAAGGAGGGGGTCAGCGATAGTTTCTCATTGCCAAATTTCCAATCAATCACATCGTCTCCATGCCTCAGCTATATAACCAATTATATTGTCTTCAAACCCCATGGTGTCATTGATTTTGTTCTGTTCTTTGTTCTGTACTCCCCAAAACCTATACAAGAAAACTGTCTCCTTTATTCAATGTCTCAGCTTACTGAGAAAGCTGAGAGCCTGTTGGTTGATAGATTCATGCTTTACCAAAAAATTAATCATGTTCAGAACTTTTTGTCTCAGCTTACCTTATAATAACTGCTATAGTCTGAAAGGTAACATAATAAGAATTGAATGTCTATAAATTATAATCATGAACAATATTGACTTTATATTATTGTACAACAATAATCTTTGATTTCACTGATATGGGCACTTTCTCTAGAAACACAAGTCAGATTCTCTCTTTGTCTTTTCTGAGATTTTCATAAATTGCTTTGAGGGAGCAAAAAACCATTATCCTCTAATCATGTCATCTCCCCATTAAACTTGACTGGACCTCAGTTGATAAATATGTCCTTGAAGCCATCCTCAATGTCTTTTCCAATATGGTAGCATTTACCAGAGCTTGTAATAAAAACATCGTTCAAGAACCAAGAATCACCTTCCTTCTATGCTAAGGAACCAGAGCATGAGTTTGTATCACTATATGACATCATTAACAGAGACCATCATTCTATTATTATGAATCCCAAGCATTGAAATATATGGAAGGCAAAAGCAACAACAATTTACAGTGATAAAAAATAGAATATAAGGAGTTTGATGGCAAGGACAATTTTTTTTGCCATTCTATAATCGGATTACATTGCCTGAAACATAGTAAACATGATAACTTCTAGGAAAAATTATTTGGAGGGAGGGAGAGAGAGAGAGGGAGAGAGAGAGAGAGAGAGAGAGAGAGAGAGAGAGAGAGAGAGAGTATGTGTGTGTGTATGTGTATATGTGTATGTGAAACAATGATTGCCAAACTTGATTTTGTCACCTCCTGGGGTACTGGGACCTAAATTTTAACCAAAGTTCCTAGAATGTGTTTTATCTCAGGAGTTTCTCCATCTTTGCAAGTTAATCCATCAGAAAATAGAACTGGGGGAACAAATAACATCTGTCTGGTATTTGTATGTCCACTTTCACTCCACTTTTTATTTGATGAAGGTCCCTCCTGGTTAGTGCTGGGGCTTACTGAAATTGTCCTTCTAATACTTGGGTTCAAGATGTAACAGATTTTTTCCCTCTTCCCTTTTTGCTATACTTTCACATGGCTTATTAAAATTAATTGCCAGTGATTCACCAGGTTCATTAACTAATTCCTGAAAGACCCCAGGATCATCTCCTCTAGACCCAGGAGTTCCTTTATTCCATACAAAGCACATTCAATTAGTCTTCGTATTCCCCAAGCTGCTCTTTATCAAAAGCTATACCATTTTATTTGGGGCTTTACTATTCCCCATTGTCTCTATCTTTTTCTTTCTTTTGTTTTCCCTATTAAGACATTTTTTTTCCTTTAAAGAAGTAACCACTTTAGAAATATTATTCATTTAATTTCCTTGCTTAGCAACTCTGATTTCTTTCTGTCTCTGTGTCCCTGGCTCTATTTGGTTATTAATACCAAACAGAGAATAAAACAGGAATGCACCCTCTCCCCCCCAACATTATGGAGCCCATCCAAGATAGGGTCCAAATGAGAGAGAGGTGGGTTTTGTTTTTGTTTTAGTGGAGAGTGAGGTCCCACCAACACTCTTGCTTGCAAGTGACCTCGGACTAATTTCACCAACTCCTGTTTCATGGCAAAGACTCCTGAATAAGAACTATAATGATAAACGTAGCAAATACGAACAAAGAATTTCTTTTGACATTAGCCTTTGCACTTGAATTAATAACCAGTAGAGTTGGCCTTTCTATGCGTGTCTATGTGTCTGTGTATATGGATGTATATACATGTATGGATGTGTGTATGGATATTGGTATGGATGTAGGTGTACACTGGAATGGAATGTGAGCTAAGCCTATAAATCATTGCAAAAGGACAGATTATATTGCCACAGAGAAAGGACAAAAATCTTTGAATGACCCTGATTTTCTAGAGCTCAAAGCCATGCCTTCTCTACTTCACTCATTCTAGAACTGACCTACATACCTGGGCTTCCTTGCCATAAAACAGCCTGCTACCCCTGTGACCTGATCATCTTGGAATATTCTCCCACAAGTCAAAAGCCCCCCCCCCCTTTCCCATTGGTAACTTCCTCTTGGAGGCTTCATTTTGTGGAAGAAACCCAGGCTGCCCTGCCATCATTCTTCTCCTGGCTCTGTTCTTGACTTTCTGGACTTCTGGACTTCAAAATCATTCCTACATACAGAGTACATTCCTCACGTCACCTTCCTACTTTTCAGCTCCCTCTGGTTTGTTATCTTCCCCTGTTGGAATATAAGCTCCCTGAGGTCAAGGACTATCTTTCTTATTGCTTTTATTTGTACCACAGTGCCTAACATATAGTAAATGCTTGATAAATGTTTCCTCCCTCCTTCCTTTCTTTCCTTTTTTTCTTCTTTTCTTCCTTTCTGTCTTCCTTACTTCTGCCTTCTTTTCTTCATTTCTTCCTCCTTTTCTTCTATTTCTTTCTTTCTCTCTCCCTTCTTTTTTCCTTCCTTCCCTCCTTCCCTCTTTCCTTTCTCTATTCTTTTCTTCTTTCCCTCCCTCTTTCTAACCTACCTTAATTCACTTCTCTATTAAATAAAGGCTAATTTTTAAAAATCAATAATCTTCTGGTATTGCTTTGTGATTTCAAGGCAGGGAATGTGAAGTCACTGATAAATTAAAACTGAGGATCACCCAAAGGGAAAGAGAGAGACACATAGTGGACATAAGCAATTTCCAATATGTAGCCATTAAGAAATCATTCAGAAGAAGTGTAAAAGAAACAACCAGAGAGATACATGATCAGAAAAAGAAAAAACTCCAAGTCAGCTAGGTTGAGTGAGAGAGAGTTAACTAATGGATAAAAGATTTAGAAGAAAATCACCAGATTTAGGAGAAATCTCCTACAGAAGTTTTATGGAAAGTATTAGAATAAAATACAGGAGGAGTTATGACCTATATCCCTGGAGTTAGAGAGAAATTATTCATTGTGGACCCTTACTCAAATTCTAATCAGTATTAGTTCATTATTATTTTATAAGGGGTAAAGATTGTTAGTAATTATTTTAATACATTCATCTAGTAATATATATTTAGTCAATAACCTAATAATAGGTATAAGAATAAGCAATGTATCAATCCATACTTTGTATAAGTCGCACAAGAATATCGATTCTAATAGAAGGGTCCTGTAATAGGCCTCAAACTTTAACATAATGTTCATTACTTGTTTACCAGCTATGGAGTTTAATTTTGCAACCACAAGAGTGCTGACAAAGATCTCTCCATCCTGTTTTGCTCAGATTTTACGGCCAAATAAAGCATGTGTGGTGGCATTGTACAGAAAGTCCCCCTGAAATGTTCTTGGAGCATATGTATAGCTTGTACCATCTCCCCCTGCCTCACCTAAGGAAGAGCCCATCCATCTTATGACCACCTACCCAGTGGAGATACGCCCAAGTCATGACCTGCTGACAGATCATTTTTACTTATTTTAGCTTATGCATCATATGTCATGCAATAGGATTCTGTATTTTACTGAGCATCTTTTGCATATTTGGGTATCAAACTTTAAACACACAAAGTCCTGGAAGGAGGGGGTACCGCAGATTGTGAGAAAGATCTGAGCTCCATTTCATTAGAGGGGACCATGGACCTTTAATAAAGAGCCATTGGCTCAGAGCTTTGCCTTAGTCTCATTTATTGTAGGTTAGACAATCCCCACAGTAACACCCACACCTATGACATCACAGATATATCAAAGTAATTTCCTGATTTGGCTCAGATCATTTAGTTCTCCTGTTCTGTCAGCTTTCTAGCTTTCCCTTACATCTAAAAATGGTGTCCATAGGTTTATATCAGTTTTAGGAATTTCTCTGTATCTTGGCATGGGTGTAAAGGTAGTATTTATATAAAGTGACAGTGGCATAATGGAAAGAATGTTGGATTTTAAATCAAGAGACCTAAATTCTAGGAGTGGCTATAATAAAACTCCCTGTATGATCTTAAAGGTGGCAGATGCCTTCCAGGTTATCTATGGAATTCAACACTCTTACTTCACAGATGAAGAAACTGAGACCCAAAGGCAAAGCGACATCTTAGGGACATCTCAAAAGAAAAAAGCATTGGAATTTGACTTAAAATTTGTCTGGATTCAAATTTAGTGCCCTCTCCATTGCTTTACACAGACTCCCTCTGTCTATGCACCATCTCTCAAGATGACCCCAAATAAGAGTAGAAGAAAGTCATCCTTTTGATCTTTGAATCACACATCCATAGATATGGAAGATAACTTAAATCTATCACATACATAAGAATAGCCTGCAGTGGCTACAAAGGAGATAACCTATGTCTCCTCTAAGAAAGCTAATTTCATTAGGAGATAGCACTTTCTTCTTTTTTTCATGCTTATGAAATAGATATTTATTTATAGATGGTGCATAATTCCTTAATTGGAATAATTTTGTATTCTTAAAAGCCTCTTTCTTTTTTTCATCCTGATCATAATTTTTTGATTCTATTGTCTTTTTTTTTTATTTTTTTTTTCAGTTTTCAGCATTCCCTTTTTAAGATTTTGAGTTCTAAAATCCTGCCCTCCTTCCTTCTCCCTCCCCAAGACAGCCTGCAATCTGATATAGGCTAAGCATGTATAATCATATTAAACATATTTCCAAGATCCTCAGAGATCTTGTGATTCAAGTTGTTCATTCAGATAAATGAGAAAACTGAGGTCTAGAGAGAAGTCACTTTCCTAAGGAAATGTGAATAGTTATCAGAAGATCTGAGTTTTCAACCCAAGGTCTCTGATTCCAAATCTGATGCTGTTTTGACAATATAGTCAGATATAGTACTTTCATACATGAAATAAGACAAAGTCTGCCTCTTGGGACAAAGAATCCTACCCAACTTTTTCACCTCTGAGAATGTTGTTCTATAAAAGCACAATAGGAGAGTTGATTTTGTAGTGACATAATGAAGGCCCCTTTTCAATCTATCAATGATCCACGATTTCATTCTTTTGGATACTCCCTCCAAAAGGGAAAATTGAAAGCTATGCATTCTTTATCTTATATAGTTTTTGTTTGTGCCCATCCATAAATCCTTCAAAGAGAATCTACCTAAAATGTTCTTCCCCTGGTTTTGTCAACATTCAGTGGTCACCCATTCAACATTTGTTCAGTATTATATAAGGATCATATAGGATTCCTTGATAGATACAGCCACACGGATAACTGTTCAATAATCCTCTGATTATTAGTGTTAAAAGAGGAATCAAACAAGATGTATCTTCACCTCTGTCACTACTTGTATGGCCTTGGGCAAGTGACTTCACATCTCTGGATGGCAAAGTCTTCACCTGTGAAAAGAGCAAGTTGGACCAGATGGCTTCTGAGGTCCTTTCCAACTCTGGATCTATAACTCTATGGAAGAAGTTTAGTGAGGTCTTCCATACACTCCAGGTTTTGAATAATACAATACTATTTGTATCAACCCCGAGAAATCTAGACTGAGCCTTCTCTTGAACATTTAATTGGTCTGGAACAGAAATTTCATTGGCATAGGAAACTCCACTTCCTTCTAACAATGTAGGTCATTGGCTATTCTGCAGTTTGGGGTTTTAGAGAGTTGGTGGGGCAGTGAGGGGCTAAATGGCTTAATAAATGGTTTGATATACAACATATGTGTATCAAAGGCAGGACTTAACCACATGGCTTGAAGATTTCAAGCCCAGTTCTACCCACCATGCTACAATTCCTCTCACTGATACACAAGGGAATACCTCCAATTTAGATGACTGTGATCATCATTTTCCCTCTTTATGCCTCCGTTTTCTCATTTACAGAATGGAAGGCTTGGACAAGACAACTGCTCACATCCCCAACTTGAAATCCAGGATCTTTTGGATTATCTGTGTTACCAATAAGAAAACCAGGACTTAAAAGATAAGCATTGGATTTCAGAGTTTAAAAGGACCTCAGAGATCTTGTGATACAAGTCCTTCATTAGGATAAATGAGAAAACTGAGGTCTAGAGAGAAGTCAATTTCCTAAGGAAATGTGAGTAGTTATCAGAAGATCTGAACTTTCAAACCAAGGTCTCTGATTCAAAATCTGATGCTGTTTTGACTATATAGCACATGGCCATCATTTAGAGTCTTACCTTGGGTGACACAATTAGATAACCACCAAGCCTTAAATAAAAAAGAAATTCTCTGCCAACACTCATTTCCAAGTCTTCTGTTGGTCAGTCTATCATCAGTAGATAAGTGAGGATATATTTTTTATATATTTTGTCAGGGGTGTAGGAGATGGGGAAATATTCCAAGCCCACTAGTGGTACACAGGTAACCACGTTCCCCTAGGGCTTGTTTTGCTATGATGATATGAAGTTTAAATCACTCTTACATACTGTTTTAGCAGAAAATGTGGCATCTGAAATTTTCATTAATTATACTTCTTAAAGAACATAATATTTTCTGCAAAATATATGAATGAAAAAGAGGCAGCATGATTTAGCGATTGGATAGTTAGCCTTGGAGTCAGAAAAACATTGACATATGCTGGCTGTGTGGATATAAGGTGACTTAACCATTGAATGCCTCAGGCGAATCTTGAAATTTTATGTAATAATGAGACTGGGCAATGAAAGCCCAGTCTTTAAAGAATGAACAATATATTCTGTTTACCATGTGCTGCTTGGAGGCTTGGATGGCTGGTTCTGGGACTTATACAGTAGAAGGGCCCTTTCTCCCACCTCAGAGCAAGCTCAGGTATTCTGTTTCCTATTATCTTAATGCACAGTGACAGAAAATCTTTTAATTGGCTATTGAAGCCAGAACCGAATGTTTATTCCAAAGGTTCACAAAGGCCAACTCTCTCTCTGTTCATTGTTTGCAAGTGAAGTTAGAACAGAAGTTATTGTGATCTGCTGGATGGAGAAAAGAGTGTAAATTGCAGAGCAGGTATAGACAGGGAAGAGCTCACTACCCCACAGATCTAGTTGAAAAAATGAATGAGTAACAAACTACTTTACTGAGATTCCCAAGACCTCCTTCCAAAGGAGCATTTTATACCAGTGGTCTCCAAACCAAGGTTTGGTTTTTTGTTTATTTTTTTTCTGTTACGTTTCAATCATTGGTAGCATATAACATCTATGGATTCTTTTTATAACTTTGAATAGATATAGGGACTGGACTTAGGGTTTCATTAGTATAGAAACTCCCATATAAGGAAATTCCTTCTAGAAATGCAGGTCCCACTTTCTCTGAAATCCATAGCCTTAAGGTAGGGGTTTTTAATCTTTTTGTGAACTAAGATTAGTAAGCTCCCTGAGGGTAGGATAATGTCAAATTCATCTTCATATCTGCTCACACGCTTCCTAAAGGGCTATTAAAGAGTGATGGAAGCTATGGATCTCTCCTTGGAATGTTTTTCAACTATTATAATGAAATGCAGAGGATTACAAAGGAAATCATTTATATTCAAATACATTTATAAAAAAATTAAGTCCATGGATCTCAATTTAATAATGCCTCTTAGAGAAATGCCTTCAGTACTTGAAAGCTGAGTAACTTGCCCATATTTATGCAACCTGTATTGATCAGAGGAAGGTCTAGACCCCAGGTCTGCTGGCTCTGAGGCTGCCTCTTTAACCATTATACCTTGCTACTTTTTTTATTAAATTTCCTAAAATCATAAAATTACTGCACTGTGAACCCAGGAAGGGGCCATTTTCAAACTTCCCTAAAAACTTCCAACTTGATCAAATGTTGTTTCTTTCTACTGGCCAATGCCCTGCCTTGACTGGAATCATCAGTTTTGTTATTATAATCATCAGGGAATATCTCTTCCCAGAGGTAATATGGAGCATCACAGATTATTAGGCTTTTTTCATAATTTCATTAGCCTGGATTAGTTAGGCAGTATATAGAATGCTTGACCTTTATCTGGGAAAATGAGTTCAAATCCAGCTTTGGACATTTATTCGTTTTGTAACCCTGGATCAGTTTTATATCATTTATCTGCCTCAGTAGCTGTAAAATGGGGAATATAATTTTATCTACTAAAATTAGGAGATACTTCCCAAGGCTGTTTTAAGAAAAAAAATGGGATACAATTTAAAAAGTACTTTGCAAATGTGAAAGAATTACATAAATGCTAACTATTATTTTTATTTTCCTGAAAAATTAACCTCTCTATTTTCTTTTATTATTTGCTACAAGGAATTGTTCTGATACCTTAGAAAAGGTAGGTGATATAAAAACAAACGATTTCAAATAAAATGTAATAAAAATAGCCAGAGAAAGTGGGAAAAGCATTGGTCCTGGAGTCAGAGGACTTGAGTTTAGATCCCAGCCTTCATACTTACTCTCTGTATGACCTTGAAGAAGTAATTTTCCATCCCTGGATTTCAGTCTTCTCATCTATCAAAGAACAGTGTTGAAACAGAAAGCCTATGGGGAGTCTCTTCCAACTTGAAGGCTATGATCTAATTCCACAGTCTTTAGTCTTTCATTCAAGGCCATTTGCAATCTGGCTTCAGCCAACCTGTCTAGACTTACGTCCCACCGTTCTCTATCATATACCCTATTCTCCAACCGAAGTGAAGAACTAGCTATTTCCCAACTAAATCCCATGCTTCCCTATTCCTTTGTCCTTATCTATGTTATTCCATATTCAGTGGCTCCATTGTTTTGTACCTCTCTGATGCACTTACCATAAAATAGTGTCAGTTATCATTTTCTGTGTTTGTTTCTTCATAGGTCCCTACAGCTAAAACTGGAAGAGACCTCAAAAGCCATTTAGTCTGAAACCTTCATTTTACAGGAAAAAAAGACTAAGCATAAGAAGGCTAATAATTTACTTGAAACCAAGCAGATAATAAGCTATCATCCTGGGTGGCTCTGTGAATAGAGTACCAAGCTTATAGTCAGGAAGAGTCATCTTCCTGAGTTCAAATTCCACCTCAGACACTTACTAGCTGTGTGACCTTGGAAAAGTCACTTAACCTTATTTGCCTCAGTTTCTTCATCTGTAAAATGCTGAGTCTGGATTCATGAAGACCTAAGTTCAAATATGATACTTACTGGCTGCATGACCCTGGGCAACACTTCTATAACATGAGCTCTAGAAGAAAATGGCAAACCACTCTAGTATCTTTGCCAAGAAAACCCCAAATGGGGGTCACAAAAAGTTGAGCATGACTGAAAAATGACTGAGCAACAAACAACAATAATAAAGACAATAACTAACATTTATATAGACCTTTAGAGTTTGGTATATTACTTACATGGTTACCTTTGATCTTATGAGGTAAATGCTTCTATTATCTCTATTTTTTTTAAGATGAAGAAATTGAGGGCGAAAGAGGTTAGGTAACATACTTACCCTCACACAGCTAGTGTGAAAAATGTAAAAAATAGAATCTGAGCACATTTTATCTGGACTCAGAGTCCAGTGCTCTATCTCTATCTACCTACATCATCTCACAGCCTATAAGTTCCATTAGGGCAAAGACAGTGTCATATTCTCCACCCCCATAGACTACTGCAGGGGTGGGGAACCTGCAGCCTCAAGGCCACATGTGGCCCTCTAGGTCCTCAAGTGTGGCCATTGAAGTTTGGATTCAGTGAAAGGGTCACATTTGAGGACCTAGAGGGACATATGTGGTCAAAGTTTCTCCACCCCTGCAATGCCTTGTACATCAAAGATGCCTATTCAGCATTTATCAAATTGCTTAGTAAGCTCCCTGATGGTAGAATAATGTCAAATTAATCTTTCTATCTCCTCACATGCTTCCTACAGGGCTATGAACCTAGTACTTTCTGAATAAATGTTGTGCAAAGAATGAATCAATCAATCGATATGTTACAATGAGTGCTTACTATGTGCTAATGTACTAAATATTGAGGATACAAAGGAAGAAAAATCCTTTTGTCTTGTTCGGTTGTTTCGGTCATGTCCAACTCTTCATAACCCCATCTGGGATTTTCTTAGGAAAGATACTAGACTGTTTTGTCATTTCCTTCTCCAGCTCATTTTAATAGAGGAGGAAACTGAAGTAAATAGGGTTAAAATGATTTGCCCAGGGTCATAAAACTAGTAAGTGTCAGATTTGAACTCAGGTCTTACTGAATCTAGACTTAGTGTTCTAGCCATTGTACCACTTGGTTAACCCAGAAAAAAAGTACATCCTTAACTTGTAATTACTTATTTGCTAAAGGCTGGAATCCTCCATTTCTTCTGAATTTATTCTCTTCCTAGAATTATTAGGACAATGACCTTTGAGGTGATCTCTTTCTCCTCTAATATCTCATTACATTTAGTCCTTCTCATACACTTATCACATTTTTTTAAATTCACAAACATGCCTAACTCTATCCACACCCCACTAACCTTCTCCATGAGGACAGATACTGTTTTTTTCTTCTTTGCTTTTTAAAAAATGTTGAGTAAATGGTGAGAACTCAATAAATGTTTTTTGCTTGGATGAATAAAGGAATAAATCAATCATTCGCTTCTTAACTACCAGTTCAAGCTAATTCTCTTTCTAGATGTGCTTTTCAAAGTGATGTCTGAGGTCTCTGAATCATTAATTCAAAACTCTGAATTTTTAGAGAATATATTGGACTGGTATCAGAATTCCTATCAACTGCAAACCATTGCCTCTCCTGTCCTTCATAAAACCACAGGATCATGGGATTTGGAGCTGGAAGCGTCTTAGGGCCCATTCAGTCCAATCATCCAGTTTTATAGATGAGGAAATGAAGGCCCAAAGATGTGAAAAGTTTGTGGTCATATAGCAAATAAGTGGCAGGGCCAGTTTTCAAACGCACTTCCTCTGATTCTGAATCTAGGGCGCCTTGCCAATCTGTCTCCTTATTCTATCACTCTTCTTTCAAGTCAACCTACACTAGCTAAAAGTCTACATTTACATTGTACCTTTCTTCTAAGGAAATGGAAATCTTTCACCAGCCTGTCATGCCTTTTTCTAACATCCTGTTGAGTGTATAGATAAATACATGGATTTTTTTCCCCCTATTTTTTAGCTAGAGAAATTGAGTGGGTAAAATGAGCTGTCCAAGGTTACAGAAGCTGGTTTCAAACACCCACCATGACTACCCATCTTCTACTTCCTCTCGCTGTTACTTCATTCACACTTGATTTAGAGTGAGCATATCCTAAAGACACCACACAGACAAACAAATGCCTCTCACACAAGGTTCTCAGACCCTAAAGAGATAGGTCTCAGATTCCAGAATCCCCTGCCTTTTTATCTATTACTATTATAGCTATGGATGTTTTACCTTCCAATTTGCCAGCACACACATATGGAAAAAAATGCTAGTGGATCAAATAACATGATTATGCCTATGTCATATGAAAAGTTTGTATATTTAACCTGATGCTTAGGTGCACATAATATTTATATTTGACTTGTTTTCCATAGACAGAAATTCAATGAGGTTCAATTAAAACTATGCAGGATTGGTGGTCAGAGGGCTTGGGTTGAAATCCCAACCCTTCTATTTACTTCTTATGTGACCTTGCAAATGTTTCTTAATCACTCTAGGCCTCATTTGCTTTATTGGCAAAATGAGGGGATTCAACTAGATGTCCTCTAAAATCCCTCTGAGTTCTCAATGCACAGTCTTAAATATAATATAAATGGATAATTTCACCTATCAGAGCTTTGTTGTTATAAAATCACCAATGAGAACACTAAGCAAAGATACATGACTAGACAGATAGACAGAATACCTGTTGTCTTCCCACGTGGAAACACGCATTGTCAAGAGGGTGTTTTGGATCAGAAGGGTGTATTGACTTCCACATCACAGTGGAACCATCTAGTCAAGAAAAGAAGGGTCACTTCTTCCCCTGAGAGTAGGAAAGAAGGAAAGGAGAAGAGAGACCATTAAGTTATCTTAGGTAAGTAAATTTGTGGGCAATGAGATGAGGAAAACTATATTATAGTGAAAGAGAAAGCAAAATGAAAGAAGATAAGGAGGAGAAGGAACAAGAGAAAGAAGAGCTTAGGAGTGAAGTTGGGGGAGTTCATATTATAGAGTCTGAATCAGTAAAATAAAAGATAAGGTAATTTGCTGAGTTAAGAGGGAGGTGGTAGAGTCAGAGACTCAAGGGGAAAAATGTAGTCTACAAAGACTGTTATGAGGAATACTATAAAAATCAATGTATTGTGCCCTATGTTTCCATTTGTCCAAAAACTCCATATACCAATATTCACCCTTATGTAACTTAGTGGATGTTCCTCATTCACTGGTTAGACAAAAAAACAATTTATCATTAGCAATAAACATTCCATTCACGAATCCCTCTGAATTAGCTAGGCTAATCTTTGGGCCACAATATAGTTCATTACTCACAGACTCCAATTTTAGTAGGAATTGCCCAAGGTACCAAACAGATATAGACTCTTATGATCATAGAAGGATGCCAAGCAAAAGTGAGGTTTCATTTGAAACTTAAAATGAGTCAGCATACAGCTCTGAGCCCTTGGACATTATCGAACATTTTTAGGGATTCTAGAATTTTTCTGTATCAAATATTGCTGGTGAAATGATGTAGTATTTTTAAAAAAGAAGTGTAGAGATCAATGTGGTCTAGTAGATAAAAAGCAAATCTTAAAATCAGGAAAATCTGGGTTCAAGCCCCATGCTGGCCCTATGAAGATGGGCAAGTCACTTAATATCCGAGGGCCCCAGGTAACTTTCTAAAGTTATATATGGTAGAGAACATTATATATTCTACATTGGTAGAAGAAGTTTCTCACTAGGAACTCCTAAGACTAATGAAGATTCAAATCTACTTCAAGTCTGAGTACCTTATTTCACTTCTGTTTTTTACTTTTTTTTTCTGGCCGTCAAGTACCTTCATATAACTAGGCCTCAGTTTCCTTCTCATAAAGTGTCAATAATGTATATACTACCTTCTATCTGCTGTTGCTGTGACATTCAAATGAGATGATAATGTATGGAGTTCCCTGTGAGTAAAAATACTGAATAATGAGCCATGAGTTAATATTATCATAACTTGAAATAAGCACGATTGTACCTGGGCTTCTGAAATCTTTTCAGCATGCTAAAATTTTTGTTGAAATGTCATTTGCTGCAGTAGGCTGTAGCCTGTATTCTCAAATGGATTTCAGCTTTCCTTTTCTTTCCTCATGTGTCCTTTCTTCCATGCTTGCTTTTTGCTCTTGGTTTGTATTTTTAAACTAATTTAGGAACTGCCAAGGCTGCTCCTTTCATTTTCCAATCTGTGAGTCCCTTTCCATTTTCCAGGTCGTTACCATTTAAGACTGTCTGATTATGTTTTTTTTTTTTTCTGGAGAGTTTTTGGGATAGAAGAGAGAGAAAGTCTGCTAGGTAGGTTTCTGGTGGTTCACAGTTGTGGTCCAATGGTAGCATTGTTGCTAGGCTCCCTGGTCTACTTTTTGCTCCCAGTTACAGTGTCTTGTAATGAATAGATCCCAACATAGATTGAATTACTGGCTCCTATTTACTCTCTCTTCTTGACTCATTCAGACTCCCCAAAATCACAGAAATGTCAGTCTTCTTCACAGGCCACTAAAAAGCTGTTTGCAGAGAAGCCAATATTAACAATAATATAATAGCTCATATTTATATATTTCTTTGTGGTTTACAAAATACTCTACATATATCATTTCCTTTGGATCTGACAATAATCCTGTGATTATTATTAGGTGTTATTGTTACCTTCACTTCACAATGAAGAAAATAGAGGTTCAGAGAAATAAGTTGAATTGTCCAGGGCTACTCTAGTTGGTATCAGAGGTGCCATTTAAACTCAAGTCCTCCATATTCCAAAGTCAGCAGTCTATGAGGAGCGCCATGTTACCACAAGAGGCCCTTTTATCTTATGGACCAAATATTAGGGATGAGTTTTATACCTTTACTTTAATAACTAAATCACAGTTACTTATAGAGTACAGATAGAACCCTAGATCTCATCACATTGCCACTCCTTGAGGGTCGGTCTATCCCTTAGCTAAGGTTCTTCTCTTGGCTTCTAACCCCAGTAGTCCACAGTAGAAGGTGGGAAGAAATTATGGAAGGGAGGGATTTGGCTTTCCAGATATGTTCAAATAACCATAGACAGATAATGGGGACCAGTGCAGGTAAGCAGTCAGAAACAGAGACAATTTAAAGAAGTTGTTCAAGAACTAAACATGGGCTAAGAAGGAAGTGCCTCCGGTATTCAAAGATTGGGTGGGTGGAGGTGAGGGAGGGTGACTATAATTCAATTGTACATGTAACTGCTTTTAATGATGATTTGGAAACATGTTGGCCATGCTGTGGGCAATGAGGTACAGTAGGGAAGGCACTTGGTTTGGAGACAAAGGAACTGTATTCAAATCCCAGCTCTACTCAATCCCTTATTACCTATATGACCTTGGGTGAGTCATTTAACTTCTATGGACATCAGTTTCCTTACTGGTAAAATAAGGAAGTTTGACAATATGATTTCCAAGATCCCTACCAACTTTCAATCTATTAGTGAGTTACATGCTTTTGAGATACCAGCTAACTAGGATTTAGGAAATCAACATCTTGAACTCCTCATATGGAAAATTATTGAACCCTATCCACTACTTATGCAATATTTACCAAGTGAGGACCTACTGAGGAAAACAACATTTCAAAAAGATAATGCCAATAGGGGAAATTTTTTAGAAAGAAAGGACCAATAGCTCAAGCTGAGTGTAGTTGATAGAGTAAATTATTTTGAAATAGGTCACTGACTACTCAAGATTCAACTCCTGGAGTCTGCTAAGAGTAAGCCTACTGGGATCTGGTTATTACAATCCTTCCATCAAACTAGTTAGAATGACTATATAGCTATGATTAAGGAAAAGTGATATGACATAATGGAAAAAGCCAGCGAATAGGAAACCAAAGACATATATTCCAGTCACTGACAGGCCACTTACTACCTATGTGACATCAACAAAGTCATTTTGCTTCTCGATGGCTCGGTTTCTTCTTCTGTAAATTAGATAATATTTGTAAAGCACTTAGCCTGATGCTGGCATATAGTAGGTGCTTTCCCCTGCCCCCTAAATAAAATGTAGAAAGTTGTACTAGATGATGTTCTTTTTTGTTCATTTGTGTTTTGATTTTTGGAGGACAGTTGGGGTTAAGTGACTTGCCCAAAGTCACATGGCTAGTAAGTGTTAAGCGTCTGAGGTCACATTTGAACTCAGGTCCTCTTGCTCTATTCACTGTGTGACCTAGCTGCCCCTAGATGATGTTCTAAGGTCTCTTTCAGCTCTAATGTTCTCTATCCCAAGGTCTCTTCAGCTCTGATAATCAATTCTAAGATCCCATACAAATTTGGCATTCCAGGGATCCTTCCACTTCTATTATTCTATGTTCTAAAGTCTCTTTGACCTCTGACTTCCTATGTTTATTTTAAATTTCACTAGCTTGTCCTAGGCAAGTGAATAGAATACTGAGTCTCAAATCAAGAAAATCTGAGTTCAAATCTGACTTCGGAAATTTAATAGCTGTGTGATCCTAGGCAAGTTACTTAATCTGTTTATCTTAATCCACTGGAGAAGGAAATGGAAAACCACTTCAATATGTTTGCCCAGAAAACTCCACGCACAGTATGGTCCATGAGGTTACAAAGAGCCAGACACATCTGAATGACTGAACAACACTATCTTTGCTCTGTAAATACTAGATCCAGGAGAACACACACATTGTTTTCCTTTTTTGTCACTGCCCTGAACATGCAGTCGTTCATGCAATGGATTCTCAATCCATGGGACTGAAAAACTTATTGGCACACTGATTTGAAAGGAGGAGAGGAAATGAAGAGTACAAGGAATGTTACCAGAAGAATGCAGCACTAAGGTCAGAGGTGAAGATTGTTTAACTAAATTCAAAATGGAAGGGGGGAGAGATGGAAAAAAAAAAGTTTGATGTTAAAGGATGACCCTGCTGCTGAGAAAGAAAAACAGCTATGTTGTGCAGAGTGTCTCTGAATCATTAGGGGGGGGAAAGCAAGAACTGCTGTATTTTTCTTAAGATATTGCCACCCAGAAGAATTTTGGCTCAGACCTTATCTTCTCATCAAGGTTACCTGACTTAATAGAGCATACAAGCTCATAAAAGCAAGAATGAAATCAGAGAAATAATTGCAGTTGTCGATACTGCCATGATCCTGGGGAGTTTCTGTCCCATTTTACAGCAGCTATTTCCTATTCATTTATACACAGCACCAAACTAGTCCTTTCTTCATATCCATCTAAGATGAGAGGAGGTCAAGGATTATTTCCCTGGTTCATTCTGATGCTAAAGGAGAATGAGAAAACTTATGTAAAAGTAATTTGTATATGGTAATGTACTATACAAATGTACGTATGTAGTAGTAACTAGGGATCATCAGCTCAGCTTCTAATGTACTTCCATGCTGAAATCACACTTTGGAAGAAAGAAGAGATCAAAATAAGCTGCAAGATCATAGTGCAAAAGTCTCCCACAAGTAGACAGCACCATAGAAAGCAGCAGTAATCTAACTAAAAGTCCTTTGTTCCTTTAGCACTGAAGAAGGGAATAGTGATGGAGTCATTTCATATGGGTTCCTATGCATGTGGGAATAGAATTACCCAGTGTATTTTAAGGAACACCCATCTGGAATAAGATGCAGGGATTCAAGGAACCGGAGTGATTTTATCAAGGATATGGCATACTTCGATGGAAAATAACTCCAACGAGGAGAAAAAAAACTGGAATGAGCTGAAGAGACCTATGAAGATACAAAGGGAATTCAAGAGTCAACTCATAATTTTTAAAAGATACACAAAGAATATGGAAAGAAGGATGATAAGAGGATAACCTGGACAGTGTGGCTCACTCTTGGGAATGTAATAGCAGTAGTGCTGACATAAATACACAAATCAACTAAAGCCAATGTGGAAAGTGAAGAAGAATAAAAAAGAGGGTTTTGTTGTTTTAACTCTTTGTGGGGAAAGTTGACCAAAGAAACAAAAGGACTTAGAATTACTGGGGGCAATGAGAAGAAGAAGAAGAAAAGACAAGGCTGCTCAATTTTCATTTCACTTCTGTTTTCTCTGCTGATCAACCTTTGCATTGGAAACAAAAATGCCTAACAGAGATTTGATACCCAATAGAAATAAGGCGGTCATAAGAGAACACCCAGCTGTCCTTGAGGAATTCAAATGCCTGACTCAGATGAGCTATATCCTCAAGTAATGAAACAATTGGCAGGTTTCACTGCTGAGCTACTGTCAGTGATGTTTGAAAGACTGGAAAATGGGAAAGGTACCATAGGATTAAAGTAGAGCAAATATTGACTAACTTGATGTTCCAAAAGGGGAAGAGAGAAGATTCTGGAAACTATAAGCTACTGAGTTTGCTTCAGTTCCCAGGAAAATTCTTGAAGGAAGTGTTTGAGAGTTGGTTAGAAAAGGAAGTCATGACAACAAAGAGGGAGCATGACTTCATCAAAAACAGATAGTTCCAGATTAACACGATTTCTTTTTTTAGTAGTGCTACTAAACTAGCATGTTGGGAGAATCTTATCTATGCTGTCTATATAAATTTCACTAAAACATGCAGTAAGTTATCTTATACTTACCTTGTGAAAAAGATGGAGATCAGTGAGCAAAATGATGAGTTAGAGAGATTCCTAATGGTTAAATGGCTACACTCAAAGAGATGTGGTTAATGGTTCTTTGCCAAGTTAGCAAGAGATCTCCATCAGATTACCCCCTTGGTATCTTGACCATTTGCTTCTTAACATTTTTGCACTCATCGGATTTTAAATTGCACAAAGCTGAGAAGGTTAACTGACACCCTGAATGACAGTGCTAAGAACTTTGAGATGAAATGAATAAGATAAAATTCAATAGGAATAAATGCAAATTTTATGCTTGGGTTCAAGAAAGAATTTCTACAAGTCCAGGATGGGGACAGCATAGTTAGAAATCAATTTGTCTTACAGAGATCTGAGGGGTTTGGTCAGTTGAGCTAATTCAAAAGCAACAGTATGAGGTGGAAGCCACAAAAGCTAATAAAATCCACCTTAGGCTATACTAAGAGGCATTGCTTCTAGAAATAAGGAGGTAATAGTTCCTCTGTATTCTGTTCTAGTTAGATCATATATCAAGTATTATGTGCATTTCAACACAATTTCAGTAAGCTGAGAAAACACAGAAAAAGAAAACCTTGGTGCTAAATAACTTTGAATACATGTAATCGAGTTAGCTTGAAGGAACTAGGAATGCTTATTTTTTTTCTGCTAATGAGTATTTATTTTCCCTCTCACCCACCCTTGTTTTAAAAACAAAAACAAATACCAAAAAGATAATAAATATGCATAGTCAAGCAAAATTAATTCTCACATTGACCATTTCCAAAAATGTACATCTCGAGAACTGAAGATATAACCTAGAGAAGAGCTTACTGGAGAGACAGGATATCTGTATTCAAATATTTTAAGAGCTATGATATGGAAGAGAGACCAGACTTGTTTGATTTGGTACAATGTATAGAAACAAAGGTAAATGAGTAGAATTTTCAAAAAACTTTAATGTTAGGAAAAGCTTCCTAACCATTAGATCTGTGCAAAATTTGAATGGGAGGGTGAGTTAATCCAGCAGACGAGTTGGTTTCTTCTCATAGATCTTTAAGCAGAGTCAGAATGCCCTCTTGTCAGGCATCATTTAGTGGATAACCCTTTCTGAATGTTGTTTGGACTTACTGGATACCAAGACCGTGTGTGTGTGTGTGTGTGTGTGTGTGTGTCTGTGTCTGTGTCTGTGTGTGTGTTTGAACTATGATTCTTTAATTGAAACAGGAGAAAGAGTTATTAATAGATTGAGCAGTTTTAATTAGACTCACAATTATTGTGCTTTTTAGTGGTTCAAATTGTGCATGGAGGAAGAATAATGCTCACATGAACTTCTAGGACATGGGAAGTGTCACCATTTGCCTCACTTTTCCAAAGACAAATTTCCCTCAAATAGGCATACCATTTTTTTATTTCTTCTCTCTGAGTGTGTATCTCAAGAGGTGTTCTGGAGCCAGCTCAAACTGGCTAGCAAGAGCCGGTTGTTAAATTTAATTTTCAGTAAGCATTTATCACTTGGAATTTGGCAAGCATTATGAAACAGTTTGGTTTTTCGTTTTGTTAGTTTCTAGACTTAAGAAGCTGATGGAAAACATTCATTATGTTGATTAAACTAAAAAGTGTGTCTAGTGCCCTTTTTTCCAGTCAATTGTTAAAACATGTGCCAGCAAACAATTGTGTGCATCCACATGTGTCTTCCTTGGATATCTAGTATCATTTAGCAGTCCTTGATATCATCCCCATGGGACAATGGGTTAATGTTTGGACAAAGACCAAGTCTGTGATGAAAGCTTCAATAATCTTTTTAGTTTGCTACTTGTCCTAAAACTGCTTGATTACCCAAAGTACATTTTTGAGTCTACATAGAACAGTTGGAAAGGATTTCAACAGGGACTCTATTTACCCACACTTCATCAAACTTACGGTCTACCCAGAGTCCTTCTCCCACTGATATCTTTGAATGATGGTGTAGCTTTATAACTAATAGCAGGAGATTTATATATATGTTAAAAGTGACCTAACTCACATCAGGCTTTACCAGCATGAAAATATGTTGTGAGTGGCAGAGTTTGACCCATAATATTTTCTAATACCACAAATGTTGGAGCTAAAAGGGGAGGCAGGATTTAGAGTTGAAAACCTTAGTTCAAATCCTAATTGTAGCTTGAATCTCAGGTTAATAATATTAATAATAGTTAGCATTTATATAGCAGTTACAAAATATCTTTTAAATATTATCTCATTTTATCTTCATAACAACCCTGGGCAATAGGAGCTATTGTAATCACAATTTTGCAAATGAGGAAACTGAGTCACAATGATGCTAAGTGCCTTTTAGAGTAACCCAGCTAGTAAATGTCTAAAGCTTATCATTTTCTATCTATATGACCTTAGAGAAATCACTGAACTTCTCAGTTTCCTTCTCTAAAAAACAAAGGGATTAGATGCAATGACACTGAAAGTCTCTTCTATTCCTAAATCTCTGTTCCTATGATATTAGAGAAGGAATACCAAGTGACTTAATAGAAAGCATAGGACCAGAAAGTAGGAAGTCTAGGTTCTCCTCTAAATAGTAGCATTCATTGACTGGGATTTTTAACAAGTTAATTCACTTCAGAACTTCAAATTTTTCATAAGCAAAATGGGGAGTTTGGACAAGACAGCATGTGAGGTCTTTCCTAGTACTGACATTCTAATACTCCAACCCCCTTATCTAACTAAGGTCCACTATAAGTGACTTCTCCCTGTAACAAAGAACGTAATCACAATAACGATTTCAATTGAGAAGGCATCTAAGAGATCATCTGATCCTTGCTGACCTCTCCTTTTAGAGTTGAAGAAACCAAGGGCAACACGTCTCTCTCAAGAAAACACAAGTTCCTTGAGAATAGGAATTATTTCATTTTTTGGTTTTTTTATCTCCAAAGCCAGTGCAGCTCTTGGCACATAGTAGGTGATTTAAGAGATGATTGTTGATTGATTGACTGATTGATTGATTTAACCACGGCCATACCAGTAGACATCAACACCAGGACTTGAACTCAGTTCCTTCTCCTTCTAATCTCAGTGTTCTTTCCACAATACTACCTGCCCCATCTTCCATACTAATTGCTGCCTTTATTACTCCCAGCCAGAAATCAGATAATATGCTAAGAAGCATGGCTAAATCTGTTCCTCTTAAAAGATCGAGAGCCGATTATAGCCATAACTGCCCTGGAGGTTGTCTCTGATCCTGGAAAATACTTGAAAAGGCACTCAGAATTCAAGGTGGCAGGTTTTGATTTGTTTTGTTTTAAGAAAAACATGCTAGGAGAAGGGTTACCGTGTTGAGCAAGGCAAACAATAACTGAAACTCCAGGGTGTTCGTTGTGTTCTGCATCACCCCTACTGCCTTGATTAATAGGTAAGAATGAAATAAACAGAGCTCAGGGACACCCTGAGCAGCAAAGGATTGTAACTGACAATTTGCTGTTAAAATACATCGTCCTCTATAAAACCTATTGATTAATGACGTCTCTCCACATTGTTAATACTGAGGGGGTATAGGAGGAAGGAATGGAAAACAAATTTGCAAGCAAGGATGCGCTCATTAAGGGGGCCCGGCACCCAGTCGCCTTTAATCTGTCTGCTGTTCCATTATATAAGTAACTTCTCGGTTTTGTTTGTGCCTGGGCACTGCCATTAATCACTGGCAGACCAGCTGCCAGGGACAAAAAGGAAAGAATAGAGGAAGAGACCACTGAAGGCCAGGAAGATGGCCTTCTCCCTCCAAGGATTGTAATGCAGGCAGATGGCTGAAGAGTATGACCCTGCGTGCTTAACTGTGAGGTTATGGCCTATGGGAGGACCTGGAAACAGGTAAGAGCCAGGGATCCCTGGCAGGCAGCTCAGAATACTAGCACTGGGTACCTCGACTACAAGGTTCTTGGAGTAATGGCGCCATCTAGAGGTCATCAGAAGACCTGCTTACAGAGAGACCATAGATTATCGTGGTCAGACAAACCTTTTTCTACCTGCCCAGAATCAAAGAGAAAAGAGAAGAAGGAAAATGTATCTTCCCCTAATTCTGAAGTCTCTTCCCATCTTAATGTTGTGCCTTGGATTGGGAGCATGCCAGCTAACACAATGCAAAGATAAAACTAATTCAGTGATGGTGAGCCAACAGTCAAGTCAACCAAGAATGCAACATGAAAGGGGGCCCATCTGATTCCACAGGTGTTACCTGGGCTTTCCAATAGAGGTGCCTGCCCTGAAGCGAGGAACTGAACCCTAGGGATGTATTTGCGTGCTTTCCAAACAGAGGAAATTCATTTCAGAGCATCCTTCAAAATTTGTCTGAAAATATTTCAAATCCTTTCTGAAATATTTCACAGAACTTTATGGCGGGAACATTCTTCAGAAACCATCTAGCTGAATTCATACATAAATGGGTATCTCCTCCTCTACAACAAGGCCAATAAGTGATCATCTAGCCTCACCTTGATATTCAGCGATAAGAAACTCGTCACCTCCTAGGCAAGCTCATCCCCCTTTTGAACAGTTCTAGTTTTTAGAAAAGTTTGTGTTTTGGTTGGTTTTTTTTCCTCTGCTTTCATGTAACTGAAATCTGCCTCTCTGATTTATACCCATCATTCCTTTTCTGCCTTTTAAGCACTAAGTTGGACAAGCCTGATGAATTCATAGAATTTTAGAGCTTTCCGAGTCAATCTCCTTTGTTTTATCAATAAACTGAGCCAAGTCATTTATCCTTTTGGACCTTCATCATTTAGAAAATGAGCAGGTTACTCTAAATGACCTTTATATCCATCTCAAATCCATGCTTCTATGAGCATATGAGGCCCAGAAACATGACTTTCACAAGGACATACAGCTAGGTTGTTGAAGGACCAAGGAGAATCAGACATTCTCAGGCTGTCATTCATGACTTTCCATTCTAGACATAGAGAAATTTCAGCATTCATATTATATGAAAGTTGACACATATGCAATCCTGTTCAGTGTCTATATCAATACAGCAATTATTTACTCTCTATAAGCACACAATACAACTATCAGAGCAGGATAAAGACCTTAAAACAGAGAACAGAGAATATTACAGCCAGAAGACACAGAATGTCTCTATTGGGAGGCATCGTTCTGACCAACTCCAAGGGAAAGAGTGCTAGCTTTGTAGTTAAAGATTATGGGTTTGGATTCTACCTGTGGCCCTGTCCCTGGAATGTTCTGTCCCTGTTTCCACCTGCCAAACTCCTTTCAAGGTTCAGCTAAAGTATGACCTGAGACCAGAGGCCATTCCTGATTCCCTCACTTGTTAGTGTTACTGTAAAATGTAAAGTTACTGTAAAATATAAAATTAAAGTTACTGTAAAAAGTAAAATTACTGTAAAATATAACAGCATTGAACTGGTATATGTTTTATACTTCCTTCATTGCATATATATTGCCCCTCTAGGCCGCCAGTGGAATGCAATCTCCTTAGAGTGTTTATTTTTGTCTTTATAGCACCAGTTCCCAGTCTGTCCATAGCTGGAAAGGGCCCATCCATAACAGGCATTTATAGAGGCTTTTGGAGTTGAGCTGAACTTTATCTGGGTCACTTACTACCTGTGTTACATTGGATTTTTTCATTTAACCTCTGTAAGACTCAGTTTCCTCTAATGAATCTGAAGGGATTGCCTCAATACTGTCTATAATGTTGTGAAACTATAAACTCCTTCATGTCCAGTGACAAAAAGATTAACATCCTAGACCAAGATTGGATTTCCTCTACAAAGTTTCAATAGTAGAAATGACTGTGCAACTGACAAGATGTTCAACATGAAACGTCTTCTCTGGGTGCTGCAATGTCTTCAGCTCATTTCAATTTAGCAAACATTTATTGACTACTATAAGGCATTGGGTTTACAAAGATAATCCATTCTAGAGGGAACATAGAACTTGTCCACTGAGAAGCAAATACAAGATCATTTAGGAAGGAGAGAATACTAACAACTGAGAAGAATGGATAGTTTCACAAAGAAAGTGTTACCTAAATTGAGCCCTGAAGGGACATAAGGATTCTAAGAAATATAGGAGAAGAGGAAGTACATCCCATGCATGGAGGACAGCTTCTGTAAACACGTGGAGATGGGAAATGAAATGTCAAGTTGAGCTTCCATCATTTTCAACCCTGCCTGACTCTTTGTAACCCCATTCAGGGTTTTCTTAGCAGAGATACTAAAGTTGTTTGCCATTTCCTTCTCAGATAAGGAACTGAGACAAATAGGGTTAAGTGATTTGCCCAGGGTCACACAGTAGGTAAGTGTCTGAGACTGGATTTGAACTCACAAAGATGAATCTTCCTAATTCTTTATCTGGCATTCTATCCACTGCACCCCCTAGCTGACCCCCGCCAAGTTGAGTTAATAGTAAATTCAACTTCATTGGAACATAAGAATGTTTAAAAGCAAGAAATGTAAACTGTTAGAAAGGTAATTTGGAGTCAGATTATTGAGTTTCCTTTTCTATAAAATATAGATATTGAGCTACAAATGATATATAAGTTCCCTCCCAATTCTAACACTAGATGTTCTAAGTTCCTTGAAGGTTTAATATTTTATGTACTATGCCCTAAGGTTCCTTTCAGACCCAATGTTCTTATGCTCTCAGGTACATTCCAATTCTAATATCGTACGTTCTGTGTTCTAAAGCCTCTTCTAGCTCTAACTTCCTTCATTTTCTGCTCTAAGCTTCATTCCATCTCTAATATTCTATTTTGTGTCCTAAAGTTTCTCCTAACTCTGTACTATGTTCTGAACTAATGTCCCTTCCAGCTGTAGCATTCCAATCTATGCTGTAATCATCTTTCCAGATTATTCTGGGTTTTATATTAAAAAGTCCCATCTAGGGTTCACATTCTATTTCCCAAGGTCCTTTCCAGCTCTAACATTCTATGCTCTGAGATCCCTTCCCGATCTACTATTCTGCATTTCGAATAGGACACAGAAATGTCTAAATAATCTGTAATTTTCAATGTATTTCCAGGAAAAGTGAAATTTGTCTCAAGGTCTAACCTCTTAGTAAGGTCTAGTTCAACTAGGCTTCAGAATCATCTAGTGCTTTTTATTTCAAAATGTCCATTTGGACTTTATTTTTCCCTACCTTTCTGCTTTGGGACAACAACGTCTTAGGTGGGGGAATTTGTTTTACATAAGTAGTTCTTTTTTTTTCCAACAGTAAGTAGTTCATATCCATGAAAGCTTAAGTATCTTTCTGAGTTTTTGTTGATTTCCATTTTGGTCTTTGACAAACACAAAAGGAGAGTATTTGCAACTTGGATTCTGGGTGGAACCACTTTTATCTGAGAATGGTCACAAGGATGGGATGTATTTGGGAGTCCCCAGAGCAACAAAAACACTCAACTTTGAAAAGAGCCACATGCCAAGCCCCAGGGACTCTGCTCAGGACTGTGGAAGCAAAGAAAACATGCGCTCAAGTAAACTTCAAGACTATTTTTTTTCTATCCCTTTAATAAAGCCACTTTGGGATAGGATCTGGCTGGCAGAATTTCCCCAGACACTGAGTTTAAATACAAGCAAGCATTCAACCCCAAAAATTATTCATTGATTTGCCCTAGGAAAAAAAGATAAATGTCTATTCAACTTTGCTCTTTCCCAGTGTGGCCACTGATGTTTTTCAATGAAACAAACTGAGTTTGCTTAACTCAGAAGGCACCCAGCAACACACATATTAAATGATAACACTGTTGAAGCATGAAGAAGCAATCGCTTCATGGACTCACAGATTTTAGAACCAGAAAAGACCTTAGAAATCATCCACACCTACTTCCCTCATTTTTTCCCCAAAGATAGAAAAGTGAGGGTTGTAGAGATGAAGTTGCTTAACCAAGGTCATACAAGTACTTGAAAGTTGAATCAGGATTCAAACTCAGGTCCCCTGATACTAAAGCAAATGTTCCCTTTTTCCTTGCCTTAGAACAGGGGTTCTTCTTTGTGTTCTGAACCCCTTTGACCATCCACTGAGGACTATGGACCCCTTCTCGCAGAAATGTATTAAAAACATAAATTAAAGTACATGGGGAAAGAAAGGAAACAATTATTGTTGTTCAGTCATTTCACTTATGTCCAACTCTTCACGATCCCATTTGGGGTTTCTTTGGCAAAGACACTGGGGTGGTTGGCCATTTCCTTCTTCTACTCATTTTACAAATGAGGAAATTGAGGCAAGCATGGTTAAGTGACTTGCCCAAGGTGACATATCTAGTAAGGGTCTGAATCCGAATTTGAACTCAGGTCTCCCTGACTATAGATCTAACACTATATCCACTGCTACATCTAGCTGCCCAAAATAATTATATTGCTTTACAATTGTAAAAATATTTTTTTTAATCCATGGACCTCAGGATAAGAACTCTTGACCTAGATAATGTCACACAGCAAGCTCAGAATGGATTTCTCAGCTTGAAGCGACTATTGGTGACTTGACCTTAGAAACATTATCTTGTCTCTTAGAAATGCAGTCACCTCTTCTGTTAGAGGAGTGGACTTTTTAAAACCATTATTTTCCCTGAGAGAGGTCACAGGGCATAAAGGATGTATGAACAATATTGGCATCCACTGGCCAGGAGGAGCCTCGGTCCCACCTCCTCATTCCACAAATCAGGTGACTGAGGACCAGGGGACATTAAATGACTTGTCCAACACCATACAGAAAAGTGTGGGAGTCAGGAACTGAACCCATTTCCTCTGATTACAAGTCTGGCAGAGCAATATGCTGCAGCCAATGCTAAAACTCTAACCTGCAGACAACAATGGATGGAATTTGCTCACTAGAAGTTCCCTAGTGATGTTACTTGGTTGTGAATCATCTAATACTATGATTTCATAATAATAATAATTTAAGGTGACCCAAAGAATAATGTAAAGGCACATCTTATTAATGATGAATTGCATGTGAAAAAAGGAATCAAAGACATCACTGAGGAGAGGTGTGACGAGAAAAAGAGATGAGCTGATCGTGTAGTGAGAGTGAAGGAAGAAAAAAAGATGGATGATCTGAGTGATACATTGGTATCCATAGAATTATAATTTTAAAAGAAAAAAACCTTCCTGAGTGGTATATTGATTTGATATGCAGGTCCTACCAAAAGACAGGGGCAAGGATGAGAATTGCTAAGAAATAACAGGGAATGAATGGGTTAAGATCTCTACCAGTGAAGGGAATCCATATATCAGTGAAATCAAGGATCCATAAAGCTATCAAAGGAAATTGAGAATAATAATACTTGTGCTAAGTACATCAAAGAGTGGTTACAGGGAAAGCATTTTGAAAAATTAAATTGACACAGAAATGTGAATTATTAGTATTATTATCAGTTATCATCACTACTTAACTTTAGTGACACTGGACAATTAATTTAACCTCTCCATTCGCAGAGATGGGGTGACCGGAAACTGTCAGAGTAAACCTTGGAGAGCAGGTAAAGAAGTGCCATCTGTTTTCAAGGATCCCATGCCCCTCATCGATCCAACCACCCATATACCCATCCATTTACCCATCTAAAAGTAAACGAAGCTTCCAAAGAAATTATCAAAAAGACTTTCCCTTACTGTTGGCAGCCATTGTCTGTTATTATTTCCTTATGCTAAAAGCAAATTTGATATCATAAAACAGTAAGGAATAGGACTGTAATAAAGTTGTTCTCTCACAGATGAGAACATTCAAGGGATGAGTCATCAGAGGTATCCAAGGTAGAGCCAGTTATCTCAGCTATGAGAATTCACTGAGTTCTGTTTGAATTTGTCTGTTATCTTAACTCTGAATATTAACTGAGATCTAGATTACTGTTGTTTGTCCTTTGTACTCAAAGAGAACCATGATATCAGGAAGATAATGCCAGGACTTGTAAGTAAATTGTATTTAAGTAAGGGAGGGCTATGCAAGGTCACCAGCCTCACTTTCTCTTCTGAAGCCATCTGATTCCAGTGGGAAGATATAGATCAGGATGACTGAAGATGGCTCCCAATTGAGAACTAGACATCTCCAATTGGAAGGAAACATGAAATTTGTAAGAAGATCCAAATAAGGGATGGGATTAGAATTAAATAGAAGAAACACAATAGTTTTTTTTTTCTAGGTAGAATTTCACAGGGAATGATATTGGCTGCCATTAAACTAGAATGAATATAAAGGCACATGATCAACTAGTAGAATGAAGACCAGACTTTAGCCCAGAATAGGAGTCGAATCCAATCTTCTTCTAGATAGTATAACCAGCTAAGACTGGAAACCGAATTTGCTTTGTATAACAGTGTTGCTAGGGTGGCCACTGGGGTTTTACCCAGAATTCTTATATTTATAGAGAACAAAAATTTAATACATGCTTTCCTTTGGCAACTTAGAAAACATGCACTTACCAAGAATAACCAGTCAAATTTGAAAGATTCTTGTAGATCATAAGTGTCTTTAATAATACTCAAAAGTGTAGCAATGTAGAAACAAATTTCTCCTCCAGCTCAATTGCATTTGTCTTGTTTTTCTTTGACATCATGAATTAAAAAGTTGATTTGAGGACCTGTTTTGTGCTATTTCCCCTTGGCACCAAATGTATCTAGTCACAATTCGGAGTCAAGGTGAACCATCAGGGAAAGAGAATTATCAAAGAAAGGTAAATCAAAGAAAAGAGGAAGAGAAAGGACAAGTTAGGTCTTTGAGGGAGCTGCAGCCACTGAGACCACTGATGAGACAAAGAGGGCTAAAAAGAGATGGTCTGAAACCTATGAGGGTAACCACGGAGGAATAGGTAGAAAAATATCTCCCCTTATCAAGGACCCCACTCTTTGGTAGGAAGCAGGTTCTCAGTGGAGTTGTGCAGTCATGTCCAACTCTTGGTGACCCCATGGACAATGGTTTTCTTGGCAAATATACTAGGGTGGTTTGTCATTTCCTTCTCCAGTTGATTAAGGCAAACAGAGGTTAATTGAGTCACACAGCTAGTAATTGTCTGAGACCAGATTTGAACTCAGGTTTTCCTGACTACAGGCCCAGTCCTCTATCCACTGAGCTACCTAGCTGCCTCAGAGTCTTCACAGGGAAATAGTTTTATTTTAACAGCTTTGTCACCTACCACAACTAAGTGTTAGCCAACTGAAGCAAGCATGTCATTCGGAGAAGATTAGAGCCAGCTATGAGTCTTGCTATGAATTCAGGGATAGGGTCTAAACTTTGTTTTCATTTGTACAGAGGATTCCCATGTAAGGAAATTTCCTCTACCCATGAATTTCGGCATCTTTCTCTAGATACTCTAGTCTTTTGGAATTTTCTAGAGTGACTTCCTGTATCACACAACCAGGATGTGTCAGAGGCAAGACTTGAACCTAGGCCTTCCTGGCTTCAAGGATAGCTCTCCGTCCACTGCCTGTTCATAAGCATAATCAAGTGGCATGGATCTACCATGAGAATGTATGCTCCTTGAGGGCAGAGGTTATTTTTACCTTTCCTTTTATCCCCAGCATTTAGCACATTCCTGGTACATATTAAATGCTTTCTGCACATCAGCCGACTGACAGATAAATGCATAAATAGATTCACAGATTCTCCCCAGGGAGAGAAATAATACAGTCGGTGGGGTTTGTTTTTGAGGTACACCCAAAAGAAATAAGAAGTACTTGGTGATTTTGTGTTAGGCTTTATAAGAAACATTAATTTAAAAGAAACCCAACATGAAGATGATTGTCACTTGCCCTCCAACAGATTTTATAGAGAGCAAAGAGAAAGTTCATGAAGAACCTGACAAGGCCCTCCATATTAATCCAAATAAGTGACATTGATGCAAAAGTGGCCTCATAGGAAACTTCAATGAATCCATGACCTCAGCTATGCGGATGCTCCCCTTAGCGAAGCAAATGACTACCCACAGCTCCTTATCTTATACAACCTATGTCCATATATTCCTGTAACTGCTCCACAAGAATATTAGGAAAAAACAAAAGATTAGGAACCTCTTCATCTAGATATCAAACACTGCAAGGCTTTCAGTTTTGTGTAAGACCTTTCTCTCTGTTCCTCCCTCACTCTCAATACAAAAATGACCCACCTCTTCCTTTTCTTGTCATGCATTTCTTTGCTAGTATCTTTAATGCTGCTTCTTATGTACAATAAATTGTGGTAAATACCTAAATATTTATACCTACAATTAACCAGTCATTCATGAAGCTGCTGCAGTGGGTTATTGAATGTGTCCACTACACCTTGGATGATCCAAGGCTTTGTGGATCTTTAGATATTTTGACTTTCTATGAGTTACAGCTATGCTGCATCACTGAGAGAATATTGGTGTGAAAACGATGGATTTTTATTTAAGGGAATAGCTTAGGGTCATTAAAAACATGGTCCAATTTCTCAAATGCATTATGGCCTGCTCTGGTCTTTCTATTCCATTTGGCACCCAAACCACTGTTTATCTGAAGGACCTGTCCAAGTTACATATCCCAATAAACTCATTCCGTAAGCTGTTCATCCAACTGCATAGCTAGAAAATTGACATGCTTTATCTACTTTTTTGTTTGTGTGTTTTGCTGACCCTGCTCCTTCCTTTCTTCCTTCTCTCCCCCTTTAGTTGGTTTCTGATATTCCACAGGCCTTTGTAAGAACAGCTGCATTAGGAAGCCACTAAGTGGTACATTGGACTTGGAGTCATTTTGACCTGAGCTTGAATCCTGTCTCAGACATTTACTAGCTGTGACTGGGCAAATAATTCACTTTCTGTGTCTTAGTTTCCTCCAATATAAAATTAAGCAGTTGGAACAGATGCCCCCAAAGGTTCCTTTCAGCTTTAAATCTGTGATCTTTTCACTAGATTAAGTGGGATCATTACATGGGATCATCTAGCAGAGAAAATGGCAGCACATTTGTGTACAAGTATACTCTGTGTGTGAATTGTCAAATTATCTGTTTAAAAAGCTAGGGAACAAAGTCCTTAGAAAAATAAAAGTTCCACATTTTTGAAAATGTTTATAGCAATAATTTTTTGTGGTACAGAAGGGAAAACACAAGTCCCCACCATTTGAGGAATGGCTAGAAAAATTGTGGAATATGAATGTGATAGAAAACGCTTATGCCCCCAAGAAACAACACATATGAGGAATTCACAGAGACCATTGTAGACTGAAGTAAAAATCATCAAGATAAGAAGACTTCGTACTCCTCCAATGGATATGGGATCTCATCAGTATGGGGATTCCCTTGAAAGACACACATCTCAATCCAGTTGTGTTGACCAATCCAATGTGACTCTCATAAAGATAAAACCAAAAATCAACAAGGATTTACTAAGTGTCTACTGTGTGCCAAGTACTGTTAAAGCACTGAAGATACAAAGATAAAAACAAAACCATTCCTGTCCTCACCGAGCCTGCAGAGGACTTTCTTCACTTTTTCCCCATATCACAGGGCAAACAATGGGGAATGTTAAGTATATCATGGCACAATGACTGTTAAAGTAAGTGAAAGCAACATTAAAATCTCAGCTGAAATCCCACATTCTCCAGGAAGCCTTTCCCAATCCCCCTTCATTCTAGAACCTTCCCTCTGTTAATGATTTCTTAACCTTCCCTCTGTTAATGATTTCTTATTTATCCTCTCTATGGCTTATTTGTACATATGTGTTTGCATATTTCTCCATTGCATTGTGAACTCCTCAAGGGCAGGAACTAACTTTTGCCCTTTTTTTATCGCTAGTGCTTGGCACCATGACTGGAACACAGTAGGGGCTTAATAAATGTTTATTGATCAACATATTGATTAATGATCCCCAAGAAGACACAAAGATTCAGCTAAACAAGAGATGGATTTAGAATCTAAGGACTTGGTTTCAAATCCTAGCTCTGCTCCTTATTAGAGTCTTACCTCGGAAACATTGCCTAAATTCCTAGGGACTCAGCTTCCTGAGTCTGTAAAATGAAAGGGGGGCATCAACCTTGGAGGAGCCTTCCAATTCTAAATCTATGATCTTCTCAAGAGAAAAGCAGGGGACTACAGGTACACGATGTCACATTCAGAGCCAGACATTGTCATTTTATCTGTCAATTTAGCTTTGTTTTGAAGGAGGGTTCTCTCTGGAAAAGACTGTAATATAGAAAAGGCAATAATAAAGTGTTGGATAGAAAAGAACCGTATTGGTAACTTAGTCTTAATCAAGATATAAGGTTGGGGGTGGGGGAGAGGGCTTCTAAGGTCAGTGGGACTAACCCCATGACAACTTTGATTTCCAAAGGGCTCAGCAGGAAACGTCCCAGCCCTCATTAGGTGATCCATGTACTCTTTCTTATTGTTTTTGGCAGACTTGGACATTAATAAAGTAAGGCTCTCTTCTTCCTGCCCTCTCTGATATAGTTCTGACCAGAAATGGCTGGTGTTGTGGCCTCCCTTAGTAACTTTGTCCTGAAACAAACAATTTCATTTAGCCCAGTACACATTCAGAAGGAATCACAGATGCCAAACAGACCTGCCCTGTGGTTCAAAGCCTTCAGATTGGGTGGCATTCATTTGTAGGGGATGGGGATGGGAGATCCAAAAGACACAGTAACACAAACCTGATTGAGGCAAAGAGAACATTTTGCTCAGAGAATAGCATGACCGAAAAAAGGGGGGGTTAATTTGAAAGCCCTTCAGTACCAGGTGCAATCAATTCATAGTGCCAATTCTTCTCCCTGATGCCTATTCTCCTTTTGCAGAAAGCATCAAACCACTGATTTTCAAAGACTAAAAAATAGTTACTTTTTAATGGCTCTGCAGCAGAGTTCTCATTCTGTTGGGGAGAAGACATGGATTAGGGATTAGTTTTGTTGCCTGACCCAGGTGAGCTACACCCACATAGCTTTTTAGATACAATCACCAGCTACACTTAACATGTATTTGTCTGGGGCCTTGGTGAAACCCACACCCCGCAGAGATACCCAATATTTCCCGAGGCAGGGCTCACAGCAGGAAATCCAAAATGAGAAAAGGTAGGATTGGGTCTATGGGATTCAACGTGGTGACCTATAAAAAAAGGAGTGCTGTGGATTTAGACTTCTTTTACATGGGTCTTAGAGAAGGTTGAAGTTAATTTCTAAAGGCCAGTGGGGCATAGTGGATAGGATTATGCATTCAGTGTGAGGAAAATCTGGGTTCAAACTTTAACTCAGATACTATGGCAAAGTCACTCTCTCAGCCTTGATTTGCAGGACTAATGACCTCTAATCTAAGGTCCATCCCAGTTGTAAATACCCCAGTCCTATATGGCCTATGATCCATCTTCTACCAGGTAGCCTGCACAGGTTGATCAGTTCAAAGAGTAATGCTTGAGATGAAAAACCTGCATAGTAGATGGAATGCTGACCTCATAGTACAGAAGACCTGAGTTCAAATCTTGATTTAGACCTTCACTAGCTGTATGAGAATGGACAAGTCACATTGAGCCCAAGCCCCATTTTCTTCATTTCTAAATTAGAGACAATAATCCCTGTGGTACGTGTGAATAACACACACACACACACACACACACACACACACACACAAACACAAAGTTGTTCAGTCATTTTTCAGTGGTGCCCAATCCTTTGTAATCCCATTTAGGGTTTTCTTGGCAAAGATACTGGAGTGGTTTGCATTTCCTTCTCCAGCTCATTTTACAGATGAGGAATCTGAGACAAATTGGGTTAAGTGATGTGTCCAGGGTCACACAGCTACTAAGTGCCTGAGGTCAAATTTGAACTCAAGTCTTTCTGACTCCAGGCCCAGCATCTATCCACTGCCACATAGCTGCCATTGTTTTTTAGTCATTTCAGTCATGTTCGACTCTTTGTGACCCCATATTTCTTGGCAAATACACTGGAATGGTTTGCCATTTCCTTCTCTAATTTGTTTTACCAATGAGGAAAGTAGGACAAATAGCGATAAGTGACTTGCCCAGAGTCACACAGCTGGTAAGTGTCTAAGGCCAGATATGAACTCAGAAAGATGAGTCTCCCTAAATCCAGGGCTAGAAATAATGAGCCACTGAAGGTATGTATTTATATGGTGAAATGAATTTAAGGGTTTTCTGTATCTAAACTGGAGAAATAGCCAGGGTCATATGCTTGACTTTTTGTCTTGGACTTCAGCATTAAAGATTCCTTTTCGTCCTCCAGACTCCCCTTCACTGGACTATGGAATATGTGGACAGGTTCCCTATGAGGGGGATAGAGAGGTCATCTCGATAAGCCTGTTCTGCAGGAGGCCTTTCTCAGTCTCTCTCTCTCTCTCTCTCTCTCTCTCTCTCTCTCTCTCTCTCTCTCTCTCTCTCTCTCTCTCTCTCTCTCTCTCTCTCTCTCTGTCCCTCTCTCTCTCTGTCTCTCTCTCTCTCTGTC
>NW_027185804.1:32532173-32548849 GCF_028583685.1 Petaurus breviceps papuanus
CTGTCTCTCTGTCTCTCTCTCTGTCTCTCTCTCTCTCTCTCTCTCTCTCTCTCTCTCTCTCTCTCTCTCTCTCTCTCTCTCTCTCTCTCTCTCTCTCTCTCTCTCTCTCTCTCTCTCTCTCTCCCTCTCTCTCTCTCTCTCTCTCTCTCTCTCTCTCTCTCTCTCTCTCTCTCTCTCTCTCTGTCTCTCTCACTCACACACACACACACACACACACACACACACACACACACATACACACACACAGGTTGTATCTTCCCCCTGAGAGCTCCTGTTATTTCTAGGGCACAGATCTCAAATCTTGTTATTTACATGTTTTCTCCCCCATTGGAATATGAGTTCCTTGATAGGCAGGAGAATGTTTTTGCCTTTGTCTCCTCAATGCTTAGCCCAGCGTCTAGCAAAAAGTTAGTACTAAATGAATACTTGTTGACTGATGGATTGATATGCCCATCTACCTGACCAGCTACTTCAAGACAAATCTATAGTTTTAAGGAAAGAAGGCCTGGCTAGGCCAAACCAATGCTTTGAGGACTCTCAGCCAGCCTTCTCGAGTTCTAAATGAAAAAGCAAAGGACAGAGAGCTAATACCATGGGGATCTGAGGATGTGGGGGTAGAAGGTGCCTCAAGGTCACCTATGCCAGTACTTTCCTACTCCCTACAGCGAAGTTCTGAGAGGTCAGCCATAGTGTGGTATGTACTGCTCATTACCCTGACACACCGACCCATGGAACACTGGGTAATAGCCCATTATTTGCATCATGTGGCAGAGTTCTTAAAATGCTCATTAAATATTTAGGAAAAGGAATGATTACAAGGAATGCCCTATGCCTGACCTTAGCTCCCCTGACCCTGGCCATTGTTTTCCTCTGGGAAATAAGGAAGCCCCACCACCAGTTGATCGTCCATGCCCCTTCATTTTCCAGGTATATCTTTATAGAGTGGCATGCCCTCTGTTGCCCTAGAAACAGTATAATGCCACAGAAAGGAGAGTCAGGCTTAATTACATTCAAACCATTAAAGGCAGCATTTCTAGTGAAGCAAACCAAAAAGTCAAGGCAGACATCGAAGTCTAATATTTCCCTCTAAGTAAGCCCTGTTCAGTAAAGAGATTACAATTTAAGGAAAATATACCATGCATCTGCTATGTACAAGGCATAAAAGGAGCTATAAATTCAATATAACTTAACAAACATTAATAAGGGCTCATTATGTGACTGGAATAGGTGGGGTGAAGGCACCTTCCCCATCAGCCTTGGCTCACCCCTTGCAAATTCTGGTACATCTGAGCATTCCCTAGCTTGAGTTCCTATTTTTCAATGAAAAACTGAATGTGTCCTGTCTCTCTGGCAATCTATGAAAGGATCTGAAGCTCAAAGGATGGGTAGGAATGATATAACCAAATTAGGGAAGACATGCAGGAAAACTGGACTGCTAGGCTTTCTGAAGGGTTGGAGATCCCAGAGTCAATAGTTTTATGTCTACTTACCATTGATAATCCCCAATTGTAGCTGCCAGGGAGCTAGAAATGGGAAGGGAACCCTGAAGAGCAGCACTTTCCCCCATAGACAGGTTGTAGTTTCTCCCTCACTTCAGACACACATCAGAAGCTCATAGCTCATTGGGCATTTATTTGCAAATAAAAGGACAAAGTTGCTTTTATAGACAGGTTTTATAGACAGGTATCTGCTATGGCAGATACGATTTTCTCTGAAACTTCCACGATTGTTAACCTGGGAGGATCATGTCCATAGTTGGAAAGAAGGCAGGAAATCATTGAATGAGTGGTTCAAGTACTATTACCTCCATTAAAATTAAAAAGGTAAAGAAATTGTGACTTAGAGCCAAAAAGATAAAAACCTTATTCATGGGTCCACAGAGGGGTCTAAAAAGGGATTCAAAAACAGGTCTCCTTGCTCCGAGGCCAATTCTCTTTCCACTATACCATACTGTCACTTGTAAACGAATTCTCAAGCTAGATGGGGTACTGGAACATAAAATACCAGTGCTGGAAGGCACCTCAGAGGTGTTCTAATTCCATTTTCTTTTCTTTTTTCATTAGATATACTCAGGCACCGTGAGTGAAATAACTCAACCAAGGTCATAATACACTCAGCCAGTCAAAAAACATTTATTAAGCACCTACTATATGCCAGGTATCACAGGTTAAATCACTGGAAATACAAAGAAAGCCAAAAAAATTTTTAATCTCAAGGCGCTCAGACTCTAATGTGGGAAAAAAAAAACATGAAAATACCAATGTACAAACAAGATATTTGTGATACACAAACACACACACACACACACACACAGTAAATTCGTGGCAATTTCACAGGGAGTGGATCAAGGAATCTTTCTTGAAGAAGGTTGGAAGAAACCAGTGAACGTAAGAAGGAGAAGTCAGGAGGAAGGTCATTCCAGGACTGAGGGATATTGCAAAGGGCCCAACCATGGGAGAATGAGTATCCTGTGTGAAGAACTGTAATGGGAATGTATATTTGTAAGATCTTCCCTGTCCCTAGGCTAGAGTACACCTGGAGCCTGGGGTGGGAGGCTTGTTTTTCAGTAGGTACTTCTTGATTGGCCAGTCGGTCAATAAGGTTGTTACATTCTCTGAGCCAGGAGAAGGCTATATAAGCCCTGATGTGTAGCTTTGTTTTGGGGGCTCACTTTGAGAAGTGTTCTGTGATTTGATCATATGAGACTCTGGGAAGCCGTTGGTTGTTGAGAGCCCACCCGCCCCGGCTTTGAAAAACCCAGATGTTGATTTGGTATGGATGTAATGGTTGGACAGTTTGGAAATCTGTCTACTTGAACTGTTTCTGTCTTGATAATTCTGTCTGTATATTCTGAAGTTCGGGGTGCTGACCTTTTTCCCCTGAACTAGGTAAACGATAAATATTTGACTGATTAAAGTAAACTTGTTAACCCATTTTGAGTTGCTTTCCTTTAACAAAGCAGATCTAAGAACCTGTGGTGGCAGCAACCCTGGGGACGCTGGGGTGCTTGCTGCTACAAGAAAGGAAAGACCAGTGTCACTGGAGCATAGACTATATGGAACAGAATGTCGTGTAAACAGAATGGAAAAGTAGGATGGAAATGAGTTGAGAAGGACTCTACAAACCTAATAGAGAATTTTATATTTGATCCTGAAGGTAATGGGGAGACATTGAAGTTTATGAATAGAGAAGTGACTTAGTCAGGCATGTGCTTTAGGAGACTGACTGCTAAATGAAAGATGAACTTAAGTGGGGACAGACTTGAATCAGCAAGACCTACTGGCAGGCTATTACAGTGTTCCAGGTATAAAGCAATAACAGCCTGTACCATGATGGTAGCAGTGTCCGAGGAGAGAAGGAAATTTATTTGAGAGAGGCCATTAAGGAAGAGCAGCTTTGATGTCAGGTTTCCTGACTCTCAGTCCAGTATCCTCTCAACATTTACAAGCATCTGCCATTTGTACAGCATCCTACTGTATGGGACTGTCATGGGAGCCACGTTGATTGACTCCTCACACTGAGGTGGACAGGAGTGGGTTAATCCCATTGTAGTTCTGTCTCCACACAAAATTGTTGATAGCTGGCTCACACACTAAACAAGAAATCCAACTTCTTTCTTTTTTGATGGCCTGGACAGCAGGGAATTATCTTCCTACAAGAATGTTTTATCTCTCCCCTTAGTGACAGATAGAACAAACTATTAGTTTCTTTTGGAATGGAGCAATTTAGTGTAAGGACTAATTGCATGGGGAGTGTTTATGTGTGCTGGATTTATTGTTTGTGGTTACATTGTGGGATCATTCTTCTGCATGCTGAAATTGAGTATAATTGGGCTATTTTTCAAAGCCAATGGAGTGTGCTTTTATGGAGAGTCTCAGGCCACTTCCAGGTTACCCTCACCTGCCCAGAGCCTCTAGACTGAATAATAATAACCACTAACATTTTTATAGTATTGCAGGATTTGCAAAACCCCTACATACATTATTTCATTTGACCCTCACAACAACTCTACAGGGAAACCCCTGCAGATCAGTGGTTCTTAGAATCAGAGACTTGAAGCTGACAGGAACTTTGGAGATCATTTGATCCAACCCTCTCCTTTTGCAAATGAGGAAATCAAGCCCTTGGGAGACCAATACATTTGTCCAAGGTCACATTAGTCCAAAATAGCACACCTGGTATTTGAACTCAGGTGCTCTAACTCTGGATCTAGGAGTCTTCTCCACTGTATTACTTTTACTAGGTCAAGCAAAGTGTCACAAACCATCAGACCTAGCAGATGGATTTCTCATTTACCTTTACAGAGCTGGTTCTTGAAAGTACCATCTTAATAAAATTCTCGACCGGAGCTCTATTTAGCAAGGCTTCTCCCTTACGTGAAAGGAATATCCGTCAGTATATTTGATCTGTGCCTTGAATGTCTTAGCATAGATGCCACAGGAACAAAGTCCCATCATAGCAGATGACCAAGTATTGTCAGTAATTTTATTGAAGAATCTTTATTCCTTAATAAATTACTTGACTATGAACTTAATAACAGCTTGCTTTGCTACAGTTCTTTACTGTTCAGCAATAATGTGTGACAATTGTACATTGCTTTAATGATTGTAAATTGCTTTACATATATTGCCTCTTTTAAGTCTCATACCAACTTTATGATATGGGTATTACAGATGCTATTTATCCACCTTGTACTGATAAGGAAACTGCCCCTCAGATAGGTTGTGACTTGTCCATGTTCCCATAGCCAGCTAGTACCTTTTAGAAACATGATTCAGAGTCAGGTCTTCCCGAGTGAATCCAGGATTCTACTCACTATACCCAAAAAAGGATTTTTCTTCATTAAAGTTCTATTAGGTGAGTAGTATTGGTGTTATTATCCATACTTGTCAAATGAAGAAAGTGAGGCTCAGAAAGGTCAAAAAATTTGCCTATGATTAAGAGGCTAATTAATAAGTGGTTAAAAAAAAAGGGCTCTGACCTTGATCTCCAAATTACACTCTGGCATCCTTTCTACTACACAAAACTCAACAGAGATCTGTTTATAAGAGAATCCTGTTTGTTATTTGTACACTAATCTACTCCACCCCAGAACATTTAGTCAGAGAATGCATGGCTTTTACATAGTGAAGGGACTCAGATCTGATCCTAACTAATTCAGAAGTGTCAGAAAGCTTGGTCAGCTGACAATGAAGTACAATAGAGACAATAGTAGTCTCACAGGTCACGTCCCATTAGGCTCCTAGCCTTGAGAAAACCTCTACTGACCTGATCAAATTTTCCCACTAGTATTGGGTCCTGGACACTAATGGGAAAAATCTGTCTCATGGAACTGTCCAAGTTATAGACCATGGTCACCCAGGATTCCTGCTCATCTTCATAGTGCTTGTTATGAGCCCTTCCCTAGAACAAATACCTGGAATACAGCACACACACACACACACACACACACACACACACACTCACACACACGCACTATTTTGTTTTCTTAGACTTACTTCTTTAAACTTCTACTTTGACTGCTTTTTATGTATAATTCATTTTCTATCAATGTCACATCACTCCCTTTTAAAAATTTAAATGTCTGCTTTATTTATTTCTTCTGATGCTCACAGAATCACAGGATCATATAATTTTAGAGATAGAAGGGACATAGCAGTCATTTAGTCCAAATCATACCAGAAAATGAATTCCCCCATAGTTGACAAATAGTAATCCAGGTTTTGTTTAAAGACTTCCAGTGAAGAAAAATCCACCATCCCAAATTCCAAATCATTACATCTCACTTTTTGAAAAATCTTTGTTAAGATGTGTTTCCTAACATCCAGGCTATTTTTTTCTCTTTGCAATTTTGAGTTATTGTTCCTGGTTTTGCTTTCTAGGGCCAAACAGTTTATGTCTAATCCCTCTTTCACATGACAGACTCTCAAATACTCAATGCAAACTATCATGCCCCCCCCTCCAAGTTTTCTCCATTTCAGCTTCTACATCCCCAATACTTTCCTATATTTATCATATGACACAGACTTCAAATCCTTCCCCATCCCGGTTGCCCTGCTTTGGGATTTCTGTATTGGGACAAACAACCTCCTGCCTCCTCCCTCTTCCAATACCAATCTGTTCCAATATCCAAACAAGGCCTCAACGCCTACTCAGCTTGGGCAATTGGGCATGTTCTGACATAAAACATCAACCTTAAATCTTCTAATTATCTGCCTTCATTATCAGATGTCCTTATTATCTAACCTGGACTCAAGTTTTTAGTAATCCCAACAGTTAGCATACTCCTTCCCTTTCCTACATTCCATAAACCTGTGATAGTGAATCTTCAGCTGCTGATGAACTATCTTCCAACCTCAAATCTTTGCTGTCTCACTCATGTTTCTGTTGAACCAACCACCTCAAAATCCCAATACTTCGACTGTGATCTTTGCAAAGGCTGCTCTAAAATTAACAAACTTAAAGTTCTTCCTCTTTTACTCCATCATTTACCATTAACTGAAACCTGAGCCACTTCTGATGACACTGCTTCCCTTGCCACCCTTTTCCAGTACTGGTGGAACTTTCTTTTATTTCCCCTGATTCCCTGCTTGTGTTGGATAAATTGTTGTTCATTCTTCATTTTCAAAGAGGACCACTGACAACATCGAGTGATATCTTGAATTGTACATGAATTAGATTTAAGTGAGGAATAGTTGCACAAAGTCCTTAGCCTCATTCTTTCTTCCAGAGTCACTGAAGTCTAGTGGCAAGACTCAAAATATGGTTTACTCCCTATTGCCATTCCATTTTTATTGCTGTTGTTTGGAAATTCATTCTATCTAAATCCAAAAAAGAAGATGGTAGTTTTATCTACCACTCCTCAGGGCATTCTCCCTCTTCTTAAGAAGTTCAGTGTCTGACTTACAACCTTCCTCACCACACCAATTCCTTTCCTCATTCTAAGTTTCTTCAACACATATACTGATTCTTACCTGAATATTCAATTTTCAAGCTGCTCAATCTACTCACCTCCCATTAGCTACTCCTCTACTTAACCTTAGCTATACAAAGGGATGATCCTACCCTTAATCTGGTTGCCACCAATCTAAGTTGTACTGTGTTCAAGAACTCAAAATTTTCTTTTTCTAATCACCATCATTTATTATTCCATCTTGCATTAGGGATCACTTTCCCAAAATCTTATTTTCATCCTTGATATCCTACAATACCTTCATCAATCTGTCCCAGACCATCATCTTCCTTTAGACATACTTTCCACTCTCCCCAATCCTGAACCATTGGTGAACAATTTCTACTTTATTCTATCATGTACTCTTTAATTCTTTACTCCCTTCTCCCATTATTACTCACATTTTGCCAAACTCTAACCTCAAAATACTCCCACCATCTACCTTCTTTACTCCCATTCACACACTATGGAACAGAACTAAAAGAAATCACAAAACTGAACTAATCTCAGAGACCCTCACCTCAGCAAGCCAACCCTTCCTAAATATTTCTAATCTCACTTGCCATAGCAGTTATTTAAAACCTTCTTTCCTCAATCCTAACATGTCACTCCTTCCCTCTATTCTCTCTCCCTCCTAAGGATCTTGCCTAATACTTCATCTAAAAGTATAGGACATTTGCTTAAAGCTCCTTCTCCCACCTCCTATCTTTTGACATCATGCCTTTCCACACTCACTATCTATTCCTTAATCTCAATCTCTAATAAGTTCGTTCTTCTACTTGGATAAATCAGCACTTCTACATGAATCCTTGAACTCATTCCCTTCCATCTTTGCCAGCATTATTGTCCTCAACGGCATCCCCTTCTCTCTAATCTTCAGTATCTCTTTACTGTCTCTTTTAATGTATCCTTCAAACAAGACCACATCTACCGATTCATTAAAAAAAAAATTAATACTAAATGCTACCATGCATCCACTCCTTCTTCTCTCATTCTCAAACCCTCTGGAATATGGCTTCTATCCTTATTCAAATGAAACCAATTGCCCCAAGTTACCGATGTTAACAACTGCCAAATTAAATGTTCTCAATTCTAATACTTCTACATAATTCTAATCCTCTCTATATAATTTGACAGTTTATTACCTTCTCCTCTTAGGTACTGTCTTTTCTCTGGGTTTTCATGACTCAGTTTCTCTCCTGTTTCTTCTCCTATCTATAGTCTCTCTCTCTCTCTTTATATATATATATATATATATATATATATATATATATCTTCTCAGTCTTTTGCTTGATTTTGATCTGTGTCATGCTCACTAACTGTGGGTATATTCCCAAGTTTTATCCTCGTTTCTCTTCTCTTTTCTAATTATACTATATCACTTGGTGACCCCGTCAGGTCAAATGGGTTCAATTATTCTCTTAATATAGAGGATTCCCAGATAAATTTAGTTAGCACTAGGCTCTCCTCTTGTGCTCTAATCCAACATCAACAATTGCCTGTAGGACACTTCAAATTGGATGTCCCATACACAACTCAAATATAAGATGCTCTAAACTGAACTCATTATATTTTCTCCCAAATCTGGCCCCCATTCTGTTCACTCTATTACTGCCAATCAGATTAGCATACTAGTAGTCACCTAACTTCTATGGCATCTTACACTCCTCTTTGTTGTTTGCCCCTCCCTATATTGATAATAAGCTGTCAAACCTTGTCATTTCTCTACATCTCTCTCATATGTCCACTCCTCTCCACTAACAACCCTAGTTCAGGCCCTTGCCCATATAACAGAGCTACTGTAAAAGCCTTCTGATTGGTCTTAAATTCCATCCTCACTGTTAAGGAGCTATTTCCAGAGTGTAGATCTTACCACACCATCCCTCTAATCAGTAAACTTCAGTGGGTCTATATGGTCTCAAGGATACAATATGAAGCTCAATGTTTAGCATTTAAAGCCCTTTGCAACCTGTCCCGCTCCCTACCTTGCCAGGCTTCTTGAAGCCTCCTTCCCTTTGCACACACCACTACCCAAACATACTGGTCTACCCACTTTACTCATACAGGATCCTCTACCTCCTGGAGATTTAGAAAGACCTCACATAGGAAGAGCAGGTTGTGGGAATGTAGAAAGATCCTGTTCATATAAGAGTAGCATTTGAGTAGATCTTTGAGGTAGCAAGAGAATCAAACAGGTAGAATTTAGGAGAGCATTCCAGGGATGTGCGAAGAAATGGAGATGGTAAACAGAATATATGCAGAACAGTAAAGCAGTCAGTTGGAGTGAACTATAGAAAACATGAATGAAAGAGGTGTAGAACAAGGGTAAAAACGTAAACTGGAGGCAGCCTCTAAAGAGGTTTTAATAAGAAACAAAGGAGTCAGTATTTTATTCTAGAGCCAATGCTTGGTCAATTTGGTTTATTTGTCATTGGCCTGGCAGCATAGCCTGAACAATGCTTTAGGAATATCACTTTGGTAGCTGAGTAGAGGACAGATTAGAAAGGGTGACATACTTCAGAAAGAATGCAAGCTTCTTTAGGTCAAGAATTTTTTTTTCTTCTAGATCCTAGCAAGTTTGCTGGCACATAGCCTTTATTCGATAAATCCCTATGGAATTAAATTGATTAGATTGAAGACATTTCTAAAAAAAAAAAAAAGAAAGAAAGAAAAAACGGTCACTAGATCTTTCTCAGGGGGTCTCTCTTCCCAACTCAGAGACAAAATGAGACTTTGGGACAGAAAGCACTGTTAGGCCAAGTCCTAGGCCATTTTGAAGGCATTGCTCTGTGCCAAAGATATTTTTAGGAATATCAAATCCTAGTCTTCATGATTTATGTCCCCATGAAGCCACTAAAACAATAGAATAAATGGGTGACAGGAGAGAATGCCCTTTTATCAAGGTAATAAATATGTGTTCCCAGCATCATTGAAACCTTTTTTGGATTCTCCAACCCTTACCTAATACAATTAAGGCCTAAATTAATTGTATAGAGTGTAAACAAAGAGATGTATTGTTTCCCTGAGACTGCAACAGCAGAGTTAGATTACCTCTCGGCACTAACGCTACTTAATAAATGGGCTTTAGGAATGGGCATTAGTTAACATTAGGAATCACTTTCCAAAATTAATCTAGCCCCAAATTTGCTTGTTCCAGCTGATCTGCTTTAATAACTCTTATATAAAATAAAGTAAAAAAAAACCCAGCCCATTTCTGTCTTGCATTATTTGAGCAGAACAAATTCTCTGCTGTGTCCCAGCTGGAGAAGTAGGTTCATCCAGTAACAAAAAGGGTAAATGGAGGTGTTCAAGGTACATTAATAGGCAGAAATTTGACTATTAATTACAATAGAAGATTGACTTTATGCTACTTCTGCTTAAGGCATTCTAAGATCCAACCAAACAGGGTTACTTGCTCCTCTCACTTCTGCATCTTTTCATAGATGATACCCCTGTAATGTACCCTATTCTCACTTGTGCCCTTATAATCCTTAGTCTATTTCAAGAGCCTTGACCCATATAATATGCCCCAATGGAAGCCCTTCCTCATGTTCTCTTCTTCCTCCAGAAAATAATAATGATAATGCAGTTGTGTCCCCCACCCACCAATAGAATATAAGTTCCTTGAGGGTTTAACTTGACTTGATTTAGGGGAGAAGAATAGCACTGCCAACTAAGAATATAAAGTAATGTTTTATGTAGAAGCCAATGATGATACAAAGATCCTTTAAGAAAAGACTATTGGAGGAACAGGTTATCTGTCTTCTAATGTCTGAAGGACGACGGGGGGAGATTAAGTTTATTCAGTGTGACCTCAGAAGGCAGAACTTTAGAGTTATGGGTGGATGTTTCAGAGAGATTTAGACTTGATCTAATGCCTTCCCTCTGATGTTATCTGTGTATATTCTGCATATGTCTATAAATACATAATTATTTACATATTATATATTCTATATATTCTGCATATGTCTATAAATACATAATTATTTACATATTATATAGATATTAGAAATAATTATTAGAATATAAGTTCTTCAAGGGCAGGGACTTTTTTACTTTGTATGCCGAGCATTTAGCAAATGCCTAGAATGTAGTAAGAGCTTAATAAAAGCTTGTTGACCAACCGACTGACATAAGGAAATGGTTCCTAACAATAAAACCTTACCAAAACTGGAATAGATTTTCTCTGGTGTACTGGGCTCCTTTTCATGGGAGGTCCTCAAGCCAAGTCTGGATGGTCATTTTTCAGGTGAGTTGTAAAAGAAATTACTTCAGAAACACATTACGCTTAATACCTTTTGAGGTTCCTCCCAGCTCTGAGCTTCTGTGATTATGCGACTACCTAATTATGTTGGGTAAATCATTTAGACAGTTGCCTGATTTCATATATCCTGGAAATAGAACAAATAAATGACCTTAAAGTTGATCATTATAAAGATTCTTTTGAATTGTGTTGGTATGATAAAATCAAAACCTGCATCAAAATATTCTGAAATCAGAGAAGACATTTTTAATAAATATTACAATGGAATAAATTCCTAATATGAGTCAAAATCATCAGACTTTACATTTATAAATTGAATTTGTAGGCCTCTAATTGTAGGCAATATTAAGTAAAAGCTTATATTTTATCCTGGGATTCTAAACATTTATGTGTATGTCATGGACCTCTTTGGCTGAATGATGAAGCCAATGGTCCTATTCTCAGATTAATGTTTTAAATGCAAGACATAAAATATGTGGGAACACAAGGGAATTACACCAAAATACTGTCATCAAAAATATTTTAAAATAAATTCATGGACTCCACTTTAAGAATTCCTAATCTACTTCTTTGACGTCTTATGAAAGACTGCCTTATAGGAATTATTTGGTCTGCTCTTTTACATGATAATGTTCAGTTAAAAATTTTCCTTTAGTATAAGATGAAAACTTATTATGGTTTTGAAAGGTCAAAAGCCTTAGCATTTTGTGAATTCTTCTTCTTCCACGTTGTACCTGAGGGACCTCAGACAAGTTCTTTGGACCTTCAGTTTCTCATCTGTAAAATGAGGGCTTTGGAATAGATGGTTTTTCAGTTCCAAATCAATGATCCTCTAAGCCTAAACAAGAAAGGCCTTTAAAGAAAATCTAGTGCACTTCCTTCTTTCTCTAGATGAGGAAAGTAAGGCCCAGAAGAGTGAAATGATTTGGTGAAGGGTAGACAAGTGTTATATATAAGAGCAAGACTTCAAATCCCAGCCTTCTGACTTTAAACTCAATGTCCTTTGCCCTTTGCCCTCCACTATTCTCCTAGTCCATGTCTGGCATGCATTGCCAGAGCTAGTTCATTGTTTGCGAGGCTCTGAAGGAAAGTATGGGAGATAAGAGGACATGGAGACACTGGCACAGGACTGCTCAGCCTGGTGTGCCCACATCAGAGCAGGTGCTGTACTCTATGGGCAAAGCAGAATTGAAACACCTCAAAGGAAATGCGGGAGGTGCAAGGTTAGAATATTCACCTCAAATGTTCTCAGGGACCATTTGTGCCTGACCCATGCTAGACCATTCCAAGCTTGTATCGGTCTGATCAGCCACAGTCAGACACACTGTAACTTGACTTAGGCATAGTGATGCCATTTTGGCCCTCTGAGAAAAAAGGACAGCAACCAACCAACCAAGTACGTGTCTGAGACCAAGAGAGGTCAAATCATAAGACATGGCAAAATTATGGTAGCTATATGACCTCACCCCCCACCGAAGCAATTCCTTAAGGCTGAAGATGCAAATATCCCAATGTATATGTGATCCTACTGATAGGAGTATTTCCACTGAAGACATATATCTACCCATGTCTGCCTAACCCATAAGTGTCTTGACCTTATCCATCTATAAATTCAACAAAGGGGATAGATCCGTGCTGAGGGACTTCCTCAAGTTCTCTTGGCATCAAAAGGACACCAGTAGAGAACAGCAATTGGCCATCCAAATTCCCTTCCAAATAGAGGAGAAAACATCTATCTTTTCATTGAGAAAAGCCTCCAATGCTGATGTGTCATGGAGAAGCAGACACCCCCTCTACCTCACCGACAGCAGGCTGCTATTATTGATTCATTTGATGCCTTGCCTTGGAAACTTAGTGACTTGTGTTTATATTTATGCTGACACTTTGGGTCTCCAGATGGATGAATTGAGATATCAAGAAAGACAAGGGAAAAACAAAAGAAGTTTCTAAAAGCCAACCAGTGATCAAAAGGAAAAAAAAATATCAAGGATGATACTTTGCTTTTTGTTGATTTTTAAACAACTTGATACTTATTCCCCAAATACTCTCCCTCATTGAGGAGGGAACCAAAGAGAGGGCTCCCCCATATCCCAGTCAAAGTGTACATTGTAAGAGAATACTCATTTCATTTTACCTTGACTAAAAACTGGGAGAGGGATGAAGAGTAAAAATGGCAGGTAATGGTAGCTAGATGCCAATACTAGTCAGTATATTCCTAAAAAGAACAATTAGCCTTTATTGAAAGCCTGCTATTTGCCAGGCTCTGTCTTAGGAGCTGGAGATACAAAGGAAAAAAGAAAGAACGACTACTCACAGAGAGTTCATTTTCTAGTAATTCTGTACTAGATTATGCCATATGTGTGGGTTATATTAATTAACATTTGCTTTCTTAATATTCCACATAATCTCAAGGCAATTGATTATTTCTTACCTATGATGGCAAAATGACTAGAGAAATGAGAGGTCATGGATATAGTGCTAGGTCTAGAACCAGAGAGATGTGGCTTGGAATTCTACCCCTGATGTTTAATAGTTACACAAACAAGTGGAAGTCTTAATTTCCTCATATGTAAAATGAGGATTCTCCTAACTAGAGCTTTTACCTCATAGGGTTCCCATGGTTCTGTGATCGAATCTCTCAATGAGGAAACCGGGGTACCCACGCCACAATTTACAGACTTGGAGATACCTGGGACAAAGAGAGATTAAGTGATTTGCTCAAGGTCTCTGCCCTCAATGAGTTTACATTCTGTTAGAGGAGATTAGCACACATAAAAAATTGGTGTCCAGGGAGAGGCATTTGTGCAAAGAGAGCGAATTGCCACAGCAGAATAGAGTGAGACATACAATCTCCTCACACTGGAAGGATGAATTCGATTATGGCTTGTGGTTTGAGGACTGGAACAGAATGGTGGAGGGTAGAGGAAAGCAATATACTCAACAGCCAGGATGTTGGTGAGGAGGTTGTGAAGGTGGAGGTTGGAAAGGAGTAGTCAAGTAAAACATATCAAGTGGTTCCCTGAAGCGGTGATTTGGGAGAGATACTTGGTTCTGGGGCAGAAGTTCCTTGAGGACATCATCTCTGATGGGGGAAGTGAGGTGCTTGGAAAGAAAATTGTGGATGAGGTGACCAAAGCAGGGAAATGGAGATATAACTTTGCCTTCTAACTCTGATACTTCATCACTATGTGGTCATGCCTTTCAGTCTCAAATGCTTAATCTGTAAAATCGTAGTTTACAGAAATTACGAGGTATCTTCCCTGATTGATGGGCATGATATAACAACAAAGTAAAATAACATGCAAAAATACTCCTAAAACCTATGGTATTATTATAAAAAAAAAATACCACCTAATGAACCTTGACAAGTATTTTGACTAAACAGTTGAACACTGCTTTCTCCACCAAGAAATGCATCCAAAATGTAGCCAAATCAGAAAACTTATGATTTTGATGATTGGGAACTTCCAATATGGAAACTCCCTCCACTACCATATAACCTTGTGGTCTTCTGCAGTTGTTGAAGACTAACCCATAGTGATGCAGCTAATAATTATGAGTGGTAAAATTGGTGCCCAGCAGAAAACAAATGGATAAAGCTATTAATAATGTTCCCTTATGTTATGCCTATCTATATTACAATACAGTCTTTTTATTATTTATTGATATATTTTATCTTATTTCCATATGTCCCTCTAATAAAAAGATGAATGAAAAAGTCAGCAAAATTAATCAGCCAAACGTTATGTTATATTCACTATTCTGCAATTATAGTTTTCCAGGTCCGCAAAAAAGGGAGAGTGGTAGATTTTCTCATTTCTCCTCCAAGGTCAAGTTGGAGCAGTAGAATTTTGGTTTGGGAGTTATTCATGTTCTTTTCATTTGAATCGCTGTAACCATTTTGTATGTGTCACTTTCCTGGCTTGGTTTATTTTACTTTGCATTGGTTTATGTAAGTTGTCCCATCCACTGCAGTCTTCCTAGTTATCATTTCAATAATATCCCATTACATTTATGTGCTATAATTTTTTTAGTTGTTCTCCCATTAATTGATACTTACTTTGTTTCTAGTTTAGTATCACAAAAAACATCTTAATTTAGAGTTAATTTCAGACTTGCAGAGGTCTTTACCTAGAAGAACACTTTGAGATCAGTATTATAAGCATTTTCCCCATTTTATGGGAGGGCAAATTGAGATTCAGAGTGGTTATGTCGCCACATAACTAGCAGGGACCTAAAGCTGGGTCCAAATGCCATTCTTCCAACATCAGCACCATCACATTTTCCACTTCTCAACTCTACGTCTCTAAGATACAGATGTAGGTGCTACTTCTTCCCTATACAACCATGTAGCTTGTAATACCTGTGAGTGAAAAGGATGCAGCCTTGAGCACTGGACCCTAAAGGCAAAGGCAGATTATACTTTGAGCAGAGCACATTCAAGATCAAAAATCCTCAGTCAGCAATAGACATAATAGGATGACAACCAACCATATTCCTTCTTTTTTTACTAAAAGTGCATGCATGAAAAACCTGTTGTGAAGTTAAATATAATAGCTGTGTAATTGAATTCGGTATGATATCACAATACCCAAGCCTGCTGTCAAATGGAGTTCAAACTACAGCCCCTACGAACACAGTCATGTAGAAGATAGCTCTCATCTAAACCCTAGAGTCAATAATCTGACTACCATCTCATTGCCTTGACTCCAGCATTGGAACAACCTTTACAACAAACACAAGACAATATGTGCTTCATAAATGCTAAAGAATGTAATGGACACTTGTCTCTCTAATATACTTATGGTTTAGTGATCCCAATGAATCCATGAGCTCCTTATTTGGCTCCTCCCTCCATCAATGCAGATCCCAACTATCACTATTGCTTGTGGCGCTAGTCAGTACTTATATCTGTTCTCTCCTAGGTCCTCTACAGAGAACAAACCTGCCATTGTGCATGCCTTCCTTAAGGCCTTGTTTTATATTTCATGGCTACGAGCTACTACTTAGCACAGTGCCTGATACATCTTAATAAATGCTTAATTTATGAAATGCTTAATAGATGCTTATTGACCCAACGTGTCCTCAACATGATACTCCATCTTTTAATCATTATATTTTTCTGGCAATGCTGCACACCTGTTAATATTTGGAAGCAATCATCTCTGGATAATTAAATTTACCAATGATCCTAAAGGATCCGTGGTTATGGAGGGATCAAGGGCAAAGGAGAAGGGCATGGTAGCTGTAAGTTGACTTCAGGATCCTTCCAAAAAATGAGTGACCTACAGAGTGAGATAGCAAAGGGGATATTATCTGGGAAACATGTAGTCCCTTTCTCCATGTCTTTGTAAGGTTAAATGTATATATAAAAGGAACCCCTTACACATTTCTCCTTAAAATTTCAATTTCTTTCAAGGCTCAATTTCAGGATCACTTGCTATAAGAGGTTTTTTTTTT